>NC_060120.1:194099433-194399433 GCF_021461395.2 Schistocerca americana | reverse complement strand
ACTCATACGCGAAATTAAAAGCCTGCTGCGGTGGCCGGGAATCGAACCCGGATCAACTGCTTGGAAGGCAACTATGCTGACCATTACACCACCACCGCACAAGCGAGCGCCCCGCCACCGCGCTGAGTCGGCTTCCCGCCTGTCGGCAGCGGCCGAAGGTGATCGTACCCGGCAGGCGCATTTCGAGGCAGGCTAGGGGAGCACATCCAGACGCATTCGGACAGCGTATCCGCGCACATTTCGCATCCTTTGGCAAGAGTCGGCGCCGGCGGCGCAAGAGTACGCAGAGGACCGCGTTCTGGCGGCATCTTTAAGCAGTGCAGTGCAGGATTCAGCGTCTGCAGCATCTTCTCCACAGAATGCTACGGCGCTTGACGGCAGTCCCACTTTCCCTTGAGACATCTGCTCGGGAAGCAGCGTGAAGGTACCGCTGGCCCGAGCATCGGTGGTTCAGTGGTAGAATGCTCGCCTGCCACGCGGGCGGCCCGGGTTCGATTCCCGGCCGATGCATCATTTTGTTTTTTCTCCGGTAGGGGTGCTGCGTGTCTTTCGCACTCGAACTGCGTGAGCCATGAGAATGAACCGCGGGATTCCGTGTGGAAAGAACCAATCATGCAGCGCGGACGACTGCTCGTTTGGACTCCTGCGTGCTATTGTACATACTGGCGTCGGCCTAGCATCGCAAGTTGCCTGCCGCGCCGTGAATGCACGTGTAGCAACAGAAAAAATGAGCCAGGGAGTGCAGACTCTCTACCACTTGTATTCGGTACTTACCAAGATTCCAGAAGGTCTAACGATCGCCTGCCTCGGTAGCGCAGTAGGCAGCGCGTAAGTCTCATAATCTTAAGGTCGTGAGTTCGATCCTCACCCGGGGCATCTAATTTTCTGTGACTGAAGGTGGTGCTGTTGCTAGGGCGCCAACTTATTTCTTGTTTGTTATCCGCAACGTTTCAACGCTTCAGCGGGAAAATGTTTACTTCCTGTTATTGCTACATACAGCTTCCCTATTCCTCTTCTCCCAGCAGAGCATGAAGCCAAAAGCATTGCTCTGCGACGTTTGAGGTGCGCGCCTTGCCAGTCAGTATGTGCAAAGATGCTCGCAAAGAGAGCGACAATGCGGCAAGCGACCGTACGAACGGTCGAATGAAACGGCCGCATCCGGTGTGGTCTAGTGGCTAGGATACCTGGCTTTCACCCAGGAGGCCCGGGTTCGATTCCCGGTACCGGAACGGAATTTTTTCCACACGAATCGTGACAAGTTTGAGCTGTCCGAGCGGCCGTTTCCCGTCCTGCTCGCAATATAGCTACTGTTTCGTGACCGTCAGCAGAATATAGACTAGGGAAGCAGACACACGACGACCATAGGAATGGTGTATGGCTTCATGCCACCTGATTCCAGCGTAGGGCTGAGCAATTGCATCTGCCGAGGCCCGTTAGCTCAGTTGGTTAGAGCGTCGTGCTAATAACGCGAAGGTCGTGGGTTCGATCCCCCCACGGGCCACTTCTCTTTTACTACTGCGAAAAGGCAGCGCCGATTTCAGCTGGCGAGTGTGATGACCAAATGATCATCACCCTGCGTGGAAGTTGACAGTGGATCCGAACCCGACTCGTCGGGAAGCACTACAGCATTCACTCGGCAATGGCCATAATATCTTGAATACACTGGTTAGAGAAAATGAAAGAAAATGTCCGATTGCCGATGCGTAACAACTTTGGCCCTTGTCAGTACTTGGGCGGGTGAGCGCATGGGAACACAGGGCAGTATTGGCAGTTTTACTTCCTATTTTTGTTTCTCCTTTGTTTTCGGAGCTACAGCCCGATTCGGCCAGGGAGACGCCACCGTGAAATGAAGGGGGCGTGCTGTGTGTCCATCGCCTCGCCTCGCCTCTCCTTACCTCTCTCAGTCGTTTCTCGTGCTTGTCGTTTTGATATAGGCCGATTTGAGAGCGTCAGCTCTCGCGTCAGCTGAGCAAAGTCGAGACAAGTCGAGACACACTAAGGGCTGGTATGCAGCGAGTAAGAGGGCGAAAAAACAATAGTTTAAGAGCGCGTGGCAAAAGTACTCATACGCGAAATTAAAAGCCTGCTGCGGTGGCCGGGAATCGAACCCGGATCAACTGCTTGGAAGGCAACTATGCTGACCATTACACCACCACCGCACAAGCGAGCGCCCCGCCACCGCGCTGAGTCGGCTTCCCGCCTGTCGGCAGCGGCCGAAGGTGATCGTACCCGGCAGGCGCATTTCGAGGCAGGCTAGGGGAGCACATCCAGACGCATTCGGACAGCGTATCCGCGCACATTTCGCATCCTTTGGCAAGAGTCGGCGCCGGCGGCGCAAGAGTACGCAGAGGACCGCGTTCTGGCGGCATCTTTAAGCAGTGCAGTGCAGGATTCAGCGTCTGCAGCATCTTCTCCACAGAATGCTACGGCGCTTGACGGCAGTCCCACTTTCCCTTGAGACATCTGCTCGGGAAGCAGCGTGAAGGTACCGCTGGCCCGAGCATCGGTGGTTCAGTGGTAGAATGCTCGCCTGCCACGCGGGCGGCCCGGGTTCGATTCCCGGCCGATGCATCATTTTGTTTTTTCTCCGGTAGGGGTGCTGCGTGTCTTTCGCACTCGAACTGCGTGAGCCATGAGAATGAACCGCGGGATTCCGTGTGGAAAGAACCAATCATGCAGCGCGGACGACTGCTCGTTTGGACTCCTGCGTGCTATTGTACATACTGGCGTCGGCCTAGCATCGCAAGTTGCCTGCCGCGCCGTGAATGCACGTGTAGCAACAGAAAAAATGAGCCAGGGAGTGCAGACTCTCTACCACTTGTATTCGGTACTTACCAAGATTCCAGAAGGTCTAACGATCGCCTGCCTCGGTAGCGCAGTAGGCAGCGCGTAAGTCTCATAATCTTAAGGTCGTGAGTTCGATCCTCACCCGGGGCATCTAATTTTCTGTGACTGAAGGTGGTGCTGTTGCTAGGGCGCCAACTTATTTCTTGTTTGTTATCCGCAACGTTTCAACGCTTCAGCGGGAAAATGTTTACTTCCTGTTATTGCTACATACAGCTTCCCTATTCCTCTTCTCCCAGCAGAGCATGAAGCCAAAAGCATTGCTCTGCGACGTTTGAGGTGCGCGCCTTGCCAGTCAGTATGTGCAAAGATGCTCGCAAAGAGAGCGACAATGCGGCAAGCGACCGTACGAACGGTCGAATGAAACGGCCGCATCCGGTGTGGTCTAGTGGCTAGGATACCTGGCTTTCACCCAGGAGGCCCGGGTTCGATTCCCGGTACCGGAACGGAATTTTTTCCACACGAATCGTGACAAGTTTGAGCTGTCCGAGCGGCCGTTTCCCGTCCTGCTCGCAATATAGCTACTGTTTCGTGACCGTCAGCAGAATATAGACTAGGGAAGCAGACACACGACGACCATAGGAATGGTGTATGGCTTCATGCCACCTGATTCCAGCGTAGGGCTGAGCAATTGCATCTGCCGAGGCCCGTTAGCTCAGTTGGTTAGAGCGTCGTGCTAATAACGCGAAGGTCGTGGGTTCGATCCCCCCACGGGCCACTTCTCTTTTACTACTGCGAAAAGGCAGCGCCGATTTCAGCTGGCGAGTGTGATGACCAAATGATCATCACCCTGCGTGGAAGTTGACAGTGGATCCGAACCCGACTCGTCGGGAAGCACTACAGCATTCACTCGGCAATGGCCATAATATCTTGAATACACTGGTTAGAGAAAATGAAAGAAAATGTCCGATTGCCGATGCGTAACAACTTTGGCCCTTGTCAGTACTTGGGCGGGTGAGCGCATGGGAACACAGGGCAGTATTGGCAGTTTTACTTCCTATTTTTGTTTCTCCTTTGTTTTCGGAGCTACAGCCCGATTCGGCCAGGGAGACGCCACCGTGAAATGAAGGGGGCGTGCTGTGTGTCCATCGCCTCGCCTCGCCTCTCCTTACCTCTCTCAGTCGTTTCTCGTGCTTGTCGTTTTGATATAGGCCGATTTGAGAGCGTCAGCTCTCGCGTCAGCTGAGCAAAGTCGAGACAAGTCGAGACACACTAAGGGCTGGTATGCAGCGAGTAAGAGGGCGAAAAAACAATAGTTTAAGAGCGCGTGGCAAAAGTACTCATACGCGAAATTAAAAGCCTGCTGCGGTGGCCGGGAATCGAACCCGGATCAACTGCTTGGAAGGCAACTATGCTGACCATTACACCACCACCGCACAAGCGAGCGCCCCGCCACCGCGCTGAGTCGGCTTCCCGCCTGTCGGCAGCGGCCGAAGGTGATCGTACCCGGCAGGCGCATTTCGAGGCAGGCTAGGGGAGCACATCCAGACGCATTCGGACAGCGTATCCGCGCACATTTCGCATCCTTTGGCAAGAGTCGGCGCCGGCGGCGCAAGAGTACGCAGAGGACCGCGTTCTGGCGGCATCTTTAAGCAGTGCAGTGCAGGATTCAGCGTCTGCAGCATCTTCTCCACAGAATGCTACGGCGCTTGACGGCAGTCCCACTTTCCCTTGAGACATCTGCTCGGGAAGCAGCGTGAAGGTACCGCTGGCCCGAGCATCGGTGGTTCAGTGGTAGAATGCTCGCCTGCCACGGGGGCGGCCCGGGTTCGATTCCCGGCCGATGCATCATTTTGTTTTTTCTCCGGTAGGGGTGCTGCGTGTCTTTCGCACTCGAACTGCGTGAGCCATGAGAATGAACCGCGGGATTCCGTGTGGAAAGAACCAATCATGCAGCGCGGACGACTGCTCGTTTGGACTCCTGCGTGCTATTGTACATACTGGCGTCGGCCTAGCATCGCAAGTTGCCTGCCGCGCCGTGAATGCACGTGTAGCAACAGAAAAAATGAGCCAGGGAGTGCAGACTCTCTACCACTTGTATTCGGTACTTACCAAGATTCCAGAAGGTCTAACGATCGCCTGCCTCGGTAGCGCAGTAGGCAGCGCGTAAGTCTCATAATCTTAAGGTCGTGAGTTCGATCCTCACCCGGGGCATCTAATTTTCTGTGACTGAAGGTGGTGCTGTTGCTAGGGCGCCAACTTATTTCTTGTTTGTTATCCGCAACGTTTCAACGCTTCAGCGGGAAAATGTTTACTTCCTGTTATTGCTACATACAGCTTCCCTATTCCTCTTCTCCCAGCAGAGCATGAAGCCAAAAGCATTGCTCTGCGACGTTTGAGGTGCGCGCCTTGCCAGTCAGTATGTGCAAAGATGCTCGCAAAGAGAGCGACAATGCGGCAAGCGACCGTACGAACGGTCGAATGAAACGGCCGCATCCGGTGTGGTCTAGTGGCTAGGATACCTGGCTTTCACCCAGGAGGCCCGGGTTCGATTCCCGGTACCGGAACGGAATTTTTTCCACACGAATCGTGACAAGTTTGAGCTGTCCGAGCGGCCGTTTCCCGTCCTGCTCGCAATATAGCTACTGTTTCGTGACCGTCAGCAGAATATAGACTAGGGAAGCAGACACACGACGACCATAGGAATGGTGTATGGCTTCATGCCACCTGATTCCAGCGTAGGGCTGAGCAATTGCATCTGCCGAGGCCCGTTAGCTCAGTTGGTTAGAGCGTCGTGCTAATAACGCGAAGGTCGTGGGTTCGATCCCCCCACGGGCCACTTCTCTTTTACTACTGCGAAAAGGCAGCGCCGATTTCAGCTGGCGAGTGTGATGACCAAATGATCATCACCCTGCGTGGAAGTTGACAGAGGATCCGAACCCGACTCGTCGGGAAGCACTACAGCATTCACTCGGCAATGGCCATAATATCTTGAATACACTGGTTAGAGAAAATGAAAGAAAATGTCCGATTGCCGATGCGTAACAACTTTGGCCCTTGTCAGTACTTGGGCGGGTGAGCGCATGGGAACACAGGGCACTATTGGCAGTTTTACTTCCTATTTTTGTTTCTCCTTTGTTTTCGGAGCTACAGCCCGATTCGGCCAGGGAGACGCCACCGTGAAATGAAGGGGGGCGTGCTGTGTGTCCATCGCCTCGCCTCGCCTCGCCTCGCCTCTCCTTACCTCTCAGTCGTTTCTCGTGCTTGTCGTTTTGATATAGGCCGATTTGAGAGCGTCAGCTCTCGCGTCAGCTGAGCAAAGTCGAGACAAGTCGAGACAAGTCGAGACAAGTCGAGACAAGTCGAGACAAGTCGAGACAAGTCGAGACAAGTCGAGACAAGTCGAGACAAGTCGAGACAAGTCGAGACAAGTCGAGACAAGTCGAGACAAGTCGAGACAAGTCGAGACAAGTCGAGACAAGTCGAGACAAGTCGAGACAAGTCGAGACAAGTCGAGACAAGTCGAGACAAGTCGAGACAAGTCGAGACAAGTCGAGACAAGTCGAGACAAGTCGAGACAAGTCGAGACAAGTCGAGACAAGTCGAGACAAGTCGAGACAAGTCGAGACAAGTCGAGACAAGTCGAGACAAGTCGAGACAAGTCGAGACAAGTCGAGACAAGTCGAGACAAGTCGAGACAAGTCGAGACAAGTCGAGACAAGTCGAGACAAGTCGAGACAAGTCGAGACACACTAAGGGCTGGTATGCAGCGAGTAAGAGGGCGAAAAAACAATAGTTTAAGAGCGCGTGGCAAAAGTACTCATACGCGAAATTAAAAGCCTGCTGCGGTGGCCGGGAATCGAACCCGGATCAACTGCTTGGAAGGCAACTATGCTGACCATTACACCACCACCGCACAAGCGAGCGCCCCGCCACCGCGCTGAGTCGGCTTCCCGCCTGTCGGCAGCGGCCGAAGGTGATCGTACCCGGCAGGCGCATTTCGAGGCAGGCTAGGGGAGCACATGCAGACGCATTCGGACAGCGTATCCGTGCGCATCGCGCGGGGCAGCGGGACGGTTGCGGCTTTGTTTACGTCGCCGGGACTTTGGCGCTTCGTTCTTCGTGATTGCTGCTTTCAAGGTTTGTAAGTAACAAAATGTCGACATTTTCGAGAGCTAACACCGTTCAGTGTGTCTTTGATAGAAGTGCTGTCCGCCCTACCGCATTTGAAATACACGAATGGTTATTCGAAGACTTAAAGATACCGGAAGAAATCGTAGACACCTTTCAATTGGACTTTGTTCAGTATTGCTTGTTCTTGAAATTTACGTCTGGGGACTTGTGTGAAAAATTTGTTGCTAAATTTGGTGGCAGTCGCCGTTTTAAACATGCAGACGGCAGTATTAGTAATGTGCAAATTGTGGCGTCAGGGTTTGGAATTCGAACTGTCCGTGTTTTTAATGTACCACCTGAATGCCCTGATCAAGTTTTATCTCGTGCCTTGTCGCGGTTTGGTGACGTTCTGAACATTACGATGGAGAAATGGTCTAGTGCATACCGTTATAAAGTTGCTAGTGGTGTCCGTAGTGTCCGGATGGACCTGAAACAACATATTCCTTCCTACTTTGTAATCGGTGGGGTTCGTGCACAGATCTCATATATCGGGCAACCGCCGACATGTGCCGTATGTCATTCCA
The DNA here is from genome assembly GCF_021461395.2 of Schistocerca americana. NCBI lineage: Eukaryota > Metazoa > Arthropoda > Insecta > Orthoptera > Acrididae > Schistocerca > Schistocerca americana. The sequence continues at coordinate 194,391,952 of NC_060120.1, read as the reverse complement.
CGGAACATTTAAGGGGTGACTGCCCTCGACGGCGGCCTGTTCAGTTACCGCGCCAAGATGTTGTGGGTGGTAGCGATAAATTTGTGCCCCTTATGAGTGAGATTGTAGCAGGAACATCCTTTACCGGTCCGACCGACCGACCGACCGTGCGACCGTCGGCCGTTGCTTCTGTCGAAGACAGGTCCGTCGCGGAAAATAATAACACGACTGTCGGGCAGGAGGAAATGGAGGTTGTCCAGGACCCGCCTGCCCCGACCGACCGGGTTGATGACGAACGGGACGTACGCCCTGTTAATACTGATGCCGTTCAATCGGAATCGGTGGAGGCAACAGACGCTTCTTTACCCCCGCCGCCCCTCCCGGTGCCAACTTCTGCCGAAACTGTAACGCCTTCAGCGGAAAGTAAAAAGCAACGCCGCCAGCGGGGCAAGGGTAAACAGGTCAGGGATCCGAACCCGGCCGCCCTCGCGAATCCGCCAGCCACGGAGAGTGGCAGTGAAAGTGAGCCAATGTCACAGGGTTCCTCCCGTAATAGCAGCCCCGCCAGGACAGAGAAGATTCGAGCACACACTGCTCACTTGAAACAATTTCTCAGTGCCGGGAAGGAACAGGACATTGCTGCTGCTAAGCGCAAATTAGAACAGGGCAGTGAGCAGTTACCACAGCGCCCGCGCAAATATTCGGTGCCGTCACAGCCGGCCGTAACATCGCGCGGCGGCCAGGCGGAAGCCGCCCAGTCGTCGGGCGACGCACGACCACCCCCGCCACCTGACAGTCAAAGCCCGTGGTGGCAACAGCAGGAGGACGAGGGGGGCCAGTAGAGTGTGCGAAGACCTACATCGTTGTCATGAGTCCACCTACATTGCACTTGACATGGAAACTACTCTATCTTGTACTGCGTCCAGTGTATTGTCGTGCCATGTTTTTGTAGAATTGCTACTAACCACTACAGTGTTTTAAGACCTACTGAAATTTCCATTTTTATGCCAGCTGCTGTTCGTTTACGTGTAAGTCCGGCATTTTATCACTTCGTTGGTGTTTTTTCTCTTGCTCTGTATTGTCCATCTGCTTAAAATGTCAACGCAATCACACCCCACGGGTATGTTTTCTGTTTTGACATTAAACGTTGCCGGTATCTCAGCGGCGCACAAGATAGCAGCTTTTACAGACGTTTTATTTCATGGAAATTTTAGTATTGCCCTTCTTCAAGAGGTATCTAGTGACGTTTTTAGCAATATCCCAGGTTATGATGTTGTTTACAATCTGAATAGTGATAATAATTGTGGCACTGCGATTTTATATAAGTCGTCTTTAGAGCCTACGGACATCCAACTTCTCCCAAATGGTCGTGTCTTAGCGTGTGTGATTGAGGGAGTCCAATTTGTCAACGTCTATGTGCCCTCGGGGACTGATCAAAAACGCACACGCGCTCGTTTTTTTACCACGGACATATGCCCCTTTTTGGCTACGGCTCGCCCCATCATATTGGGTGGCGATTTTAATTGTGTTGTTGCCTCTGCTGACCAATACCCCACCCCCACAAAATGTGCTGAACTGACTACCCTTTTAAATGCAGTGGACTTGCGTGATACGTGGCGTCACTACCATCCCATTATGACGCAGTATACGCACTTTTCTACTAGGGGGGCCAGTCGAATTGATAGGATCTACGTTTCACGGGAGCTAACAGGCGCTTTATGTGCAGTCGAAGTTCTGCCTGTCGCCGTGAGTGATCACTGTGGCTACGTGTGCGTTTTGCGGTTGCCGTGCTGTCGCACGAAATCTCTTCCGGCATATTGGAAATTCAATACCGGCCATCTGGGTGCCGAAGGGCTCCGTGCGGAGATACGTGTCGCATGGCAGCAGTGTTTAACAAAGTTCCATACTTACGGGTCCTGCATCGAGTGGTGGGTGGCGCATGCCAAACCAATTTTGCGGAAGGCGGCGCAATTATATAGTCGAGAAACGAGTTACTGGCACAGGCGTACTTTAGCATTTTATCAGCAGTGCTTACAGGATGCTATCCATGCACCTGCTGGCCCGGACGCAAATATTAGACTCCGCCTGAGCAAAATTAAAACCCAGATTCTGAGGCTGCACCGGGAAAGGTCGAGAGGTCTATGATTCAGAGCCATCCCCTGTGCCACATCGCTGACAAGGAGCCGTCGCTCTATCATCTTTCCCGGGAGAAGACACAGGCTCGCAAAAAGTATATTGATGCGCTAGGAACTGATGGGGGGATTGTCTTATCGCAGCGGCACGAAATTGTACGTCATATCGCCGACTATTATACTTCGCTCTTTCACGATACTACCGTGGACGGGGAGGCCATGCGACTTTTATTACATGACTTAGTCGACTGCATGTCCGAACCTGACCGTGAAGAGCTGGTTGCAGAGGTGTCTAATCAGGACGTGTTACAGATCTTGAAAGCCAGTGCAACGGGCAAGTCGCCTGGACCCGACGGTCTACCTACAGAATTTTATATTACTTTATGGGATATTGTAGGGGACAAGTTTACGGTACTGGTGAACGAAGTGCTTCGCGGCGTAGTCATCCCGAGTCAGTTTCTCGAAGGGCACATTGTTCTTATCCCCAAAAAACGGGGTCCGTGTCGTGTCACCGATCTGCGGCCAATTACGCTGCTGAATGCTGATTACAAGTTGGCGGCCAGATGTGTTGCAGCAAAGTTACAGGCAGTCATGGACAAAGTCATCTGCCCGTTTCAATCCTGTGGCGTTAAGAGGCGGACCATTTTCAATGCAGCGTCTACCTATCGTGACATCATCGCTTACTCCGCCGTCCATCGGCTTTCAGCCGGTGTTCTTTCTCTGGACTTTGCCAACGCGTTTGACAGGATGAGCCACGATTATTTGATGCATGTTATGGACAGGATGGGCTTTGGCCTCCGATTGATTTGCGTGATTCGCCATTTCCTGACAGGAGCCAGTTCGGTGGTGACAATGGATGGAGAACACCACCTATAGTTCTTCGTAGATCGGTGCGACCGGGCTGTCCCTTGTCTATGTACCTTTTTGTCATTGCTTTGGACCCACTACTGCGTGCGCTAGACCGCACGATAGGCGGCGTGGATATTCATCTTGCCACTGTGAAATGTCTCCCTTACGCTGATGACGTAGGTGTTTTTATCGGCAGCGACAACGATTTTCATCACATCCGGCCCTTACTGAGGAGGTATGAACGTGCGTCGGGTGCCCTGATAAATCCAAGGAAGACCGTAATGATTCCTTTAGGAAATTGCGAAGTGGATCCCGATCAGACTTGGTTTCGCGTAGCCCGTCATCACATTATCTTGGGCCTTGACGTTACTGCTAATCCACAACAGATGCGGGCGCGCACCTGGCGCCGGCTGCTAAATCATGTCAAAGGTCTTTGTAAGACTTACGCCAGCCGACGCCTCACCCTCCTCCAGAAGGTCGACCTAATTAACAGCGCCGTGTATTCCAAGGCGTGGTACGTGGCACAACTCCTGGACGTTCCACGACCACTCGCCCGATCATTTTCGCAGGCCGCTTACTGGCTCCTGTGGCGCCACGAAATCTTCAAGGTTCGGGCGGCAACGTGCGTCCTCGACACCACCTTCGGAGGACTCGGCCTCGTCGATTTTTCCAGGAAGTGTTCGGCGCTGCTGGTGCACCGCATGGCCACCTTGCAAGCTAACAGCCCGGATGGAACAGCGGCGGCCATGCTCGTCGCTTACCGGCCGCCCTCCGAGAGCGCACCGGTGTCCGTGGTAGGCATCCCGTATCAACTCGGCTACGTCAGAGCTTACTACCTGCAGCGGAGCTACGTACTGGAAACGGCGCTGGACAGGAACAGGAATGTTCGCCGACTGTATGCGGCAATGGTGGGAAGGCCACCCCCTCACAAGCTCGCTCTTCGTTTCCCCGCGACCGACTGGCGGCAAGTGTGGCTGAATATTCATCACTCCGTGTTGCCCTCCGGCGTTCGGCCCCAGTGGTATAAACTGGTTAACAATACGGTGGCCACTAACCAACGTCTCTCGGACATCCGCCTGCTGCCGTCTGCCAACTGTGGTGCTTGCGGCGTTCCAGACACACGGGAGCATCGCTTTCACTGTCGCCTTGTGTCGGCCATCTGGGAACTGTGTAGGGTCATGGTGGCTCTGATCAACAGGACGACACCCTCGCACGTGACTCTCAATGATGTTCTTGCGCCAGGGTTTAAGCCCTTCCCTCGCGCGAAGCACAATACCATGGTGTGGCTCTTAGGTCACACAGTCTTCGCCATTCTGGATTGCCAAGTCCAGGACGTATATACATATTTAGCATACTTGTGGGATGCACATTCCCATGTACAGCGGCTGAAACATTATAACGAACTTTTTGCCAATTTTCTGTGTGCGGCGTTAAAACATGGTTACGCGAAGATGTTCAATAATTGATACATTGCAAACTCCATTTAAGACTGAAGAGGCCATCTCTTATTTTTCGTTTTTTCAATCATTTTTGTTTGGATTTGACCAGATGGTTTTGATGGATCTGTGAGACAATTATGCGCTAAAGAAGAAGATTATCCTTTATTTATTTTATTTGAATTATGGCAGTGGTGCATTTCGTTTTCCACATGGAAGTGACAATATTATTTTAATTCCCATTTACTACCTTCTTCTTATGATCTTAGGAGTGAGTTTTTAGTTTGTCTTCTCCACGCGCAACCTTTTCTCCGAGAATGGACATGGAAATTAATTGTGTGTTTTTTGTATAAGAAAGAACTCTCCTAAGACTTTTCGTTACTCGTCGTCTGTGGCATCTTTTAGGATGGATCTTTTATTTTGCCATTTACATTGTTTGTAGAGGAACATTATCTTTTATTGTGCATTACATTGATGGACGGAAGATTAGAGTTTGTGGAAGAATTTTCATTTCTTTTTTGGTTTTCACGATATGATCCACGAGAGCAGCCGTCGGCGACGAGCGTCTACCACAACAGATATGATAGCGTTGAAGCTCGCCGATGAAGGCATATTTTGGTGAGAGCAAGGAGGGCTATAAGGGGAGATGGGAGGCCCTAAAAAAAAAAGTGGTAGAATGCTCGCCTGCCACGCGGGCGGCCCGGGTTCGATTCCCGGCCGATGCATCATTTTGTTTTTTCTCCGGTAGGGGTGCTGCGTGTCTTTCGCACTCGAACTGCGTGAGCCATGAGAATGAACCGCGGGATTCCGTGTGGAAAGAACCAATCATGCAGCGCGGACGACTGCTCGTTTGGACTCCTGCGTGCTATTGTACATACTGGCGTCGGCCTAGCATCGCAAGTTGCCTGCCGCGCCGTGAATGCACGTGTAGCAACAGAAAAAATGAGCCAGGGAGTGCAGACTCTCTACCACTTGTATTCGGTACTTACCAAGATTCCAGAAGGTCTAACGATCGCCTGCCTCGGTAGCGCAGTAGGCAGCGCGTAAGTCTCATAATCTTAAGGTCGTGAGTTCGATCCTCACCCGGGGCATCTAATTTTCTGTGACTGATGGTGGTGCTGTTGCTAGGGCGCCAACTTATTTCTTGTTTGTTATCCACAACGTTTCAACGCTTCAGCGGGAAAATGTTTACTTCCTGTTATTGCTACATACAGCTTCCCTTTTCCTCTTCTCCCAGCAGAGCATGAAGCCAAAAGCATTGCTCTGCGACGTTTGAGGTGCGCGCCTTGCCAGTCAGTATGTGCAAAGATGCTCGCAAAGAGAGCGACAATGCGACAAGCGACCGTACGAACGGTCGAATGAAACGGCCGCATCCGGTGTGGTCTAGTGGCTAGGATACCTGGCTTTCACCCAGGAGGCCCGGGTTCGATTCCCGGTACCGGAAGGGAATTTTTTTCCACACGAATCGTGACAAGTTTGAGCTGTCCGAGCGGCCGTTTCCCGTCCTGCTCGCAATACAGCTACTGTTTCGTGACCGTCAGCAGAATATAGACTAGGGAAGCAGACACACGACGACCATAGGAATGGTGTATGGCCTCATGCCACCTGATTCCAGCGTAGGGCTGAGCAACTGCATCTGCCGAGGCCCGTTAGCTCAGTTGGTTAGAGCGTCGTGCTAATAACGCGAAGGTCGTGGGTTCGATCCCCCCACGGGCCACTTCTCTTTTACTACTGCGAAAAGGCAGCGCCGATTTCAGCTGGCGAGTGTGATGACCAAATGATCATCACCCTGCGTGGAAGTTGACAGAGGATCCGAACGCGACTCGTCGGGAAGCACTACAGCATTCACTCGGCAATGGCCATAATATTTTGAATACACTGGTTAGAGAAAATGAAAGAAAATGTCCGATTGCCGATGCGTAACAACTTTGGCCCTTGTCAGTAATTGGGCGGGTGAGCGCATGGGAACACAGGGCACTATTGGCAGTTTTACTTCCTATTTTTGTTTCTCCTTTGTTTTCGGAGCTACAGCCCGATTCGGTCAGGGAGACGCCACCGTGAAATGAAGGGGGCGTGCTGTGTGTCCATGGCCTCGCCTCTCCTTACCTCTCTCAGTCGTTTCTCGTGCTTGTCGTTTTGATATAGGCCGATTTGAGAGCGTCAGCTGAGCAAAGTCGAGACAAGTCGAGACACACTAAGGGCTGGTATGCAGCGAGTAAGAGGGCGAAAAAACAATAGTTTAAGAGCGCGTGGCAAAAGTACTCATACGCGAAATTAAAAGCCTGCTGCGGTGGCCGGGAATCGAACCCGGATCAACTGCTTGGAAGGCAACTATGCTGACCATTACACCACCACCGCACAAGCGAGCGCCCCGCCACCGCGCTGAGTCGGCTTCCCGCCTGTCGGCAGCGGCCGAAGGTGATCGTACCCGGCAGGCGCATTTCGAGGCAGGCTAGGGGAGCACATGCAGACGCATTCGGACAGCGTATCCGTGCGCATCGCGCGGGGCAGCGGGACGGTTGCGGCTTTGTTTACGTCGCCGGGACTTTGGCGCTTCGTTCTTCGTGATTGCTGCTTTCAAGGTTTGTAAGTAACAAAATGTCGACATTTTCGAGAGCTAACACCGTTCAGTGTGTCTTTGATAGAAGTGCTGTCCGCCCTACCGCATTTGAAATACACGAATGGTTATTCGAAGACTTAAAGATACCGGAAGAAATCGTAGACACCTTTCAATTGGACTTTGTTCAGTATTGCTTGTTCTTGAAATTTACGTCTGGGGACTTGTGTGAAAAATTTGTTGCTAAATTTGGTGGCAGTCGCCGTTTTAAACATGCAGACGGCAGTATTAGTAATGTGCAAATTGTGGCGTCAGGGTTTGGAATTCGAACTGTCCGTGTTTTTAATGTACCACCTGAATGCCCTGATCAAGTTTTATCTCGTGCCTTGTCGCGGTTTGGTGACGTTCTGAACATTACGATGGAGAAATGGTCTAGTGCATACCGTTATAAAGTTGCTAGTGGTGTCCGTAGTGTCCGGATGGACCTGAAACAACATATTCCTTCCTACTTTGTAATCGGTGGGGTTCGTGCACAGATCTCATATATCGGGCAACCGCCGACATGTGCCGTATGTCATTCCACGGAACATTTAAGGGGTGACTGCCCTCGACGGCGGCCTGTTCAGTTACCGCGCCAAGATGTTGTGGGTGGTAGCGATAAATTTGTGCCCCTTATGAGTGAGATTGTAGCAGGAACATCCTTTACCGGTCCGACCGACCAACCGACCGTGCGACCGTCGGCCGTTGCTTCTGTCGAAGACAGGTCCGTCGCGGAAAATAATAACACGACTGTCGGGCAGGAGGAAATGGAGGTTGTCCAGGACCCGCCTGCCCCGACCGACCGGGTTGATGACGAACGGGACGTACGCCCTGTTAATACTGATGCCGTTCAATCGGAATCGGTGGAGGCAACAGACGCTTCTTTACCCCCGCCGCCCCTCCCGGTGCCAACTTCTGCCGAAACTGTAACGCCTTCAGCGGAAAGTAAAAAGCAACGCCGCCAGCGGGGCAAGGGTAAACAGGTCAGGGATCCGAACCCGGCCGCCCTCGCGAATCCGCCAGCCACGGAGAGTGGCAGTGAAAGTGAGCCAATGTCACAGGGTTCCTCCCGTAATAGCAGCCCCGCCAGGACAGAGAAGATTCGAGCACACACTGCTCACTTGAAACAATTTCTCAGTGCCGGGAAGGAACAGGACATTGCTGCTGCTAAGCGCAAATTAGAACAGGGCAGTGAGCAGTTACCACAGCGCCCGCGCAAATATTCGGTGCCGTCACAGCCGGCCGTAACATCGCGCGGCGGCCAGGCGGAAGCCGCCCAGTCGTCGGGCGACGCACGACCACCCCCGCCACCTGACAGTCAAAGCCCGTGGTGGCAACAGCAGGAGGACGAGGGGGGCCAGTAGAGTGTGCGAAGACCTACATCGTTGTCATGAGTCCACCTACATTGCACTTGACATGGAAACTACTCTATCTTGTACTGCGTCCAGTGTATTGTCGTGCCATGTTTTTGTAGAATTGCTACTAACCACTACAGTGTTTTAAGACCTACTGAAATTTCCATTTTTATGCCAGCTGCTGTTCGTTTACGTGTAAGTCCGGCATTTTATCACTTCGTTGGTGTTTTTTCTCTTGCTCTGTATTGTCCATCTGCTTAAAATGTCAACGCAATCACACCCCACGGGTATGTTTTCTGTTTTGACATTAAACGTTGCCGGTATCTCAGCGGCGCACAAGATAGCAGCTTTTACAGACGTTTTATTTCATGGAAATTTTAGTATTGCCCTTCTTCAAGAGGTATCTAGTGACGTTTTTAGCAATATCCCAGGTTATGATGTTGTTTACAATCTGAATAGTGATAATAATTGTGGCACTGCGATTTTATATAAGTCGTCTTTAGAGCCTACGGACATCCAACTTCTCCCAAATGGTCGTGTCTTAGCGTGTGTGATTGAGGGAGTCCAATTTGTCAACGTCTATGTGCCCTCGGGGACTGACCAAAAACGCACACGCGCTCGTTTTTTTACCACGGACATATGCCCCTTTTTGGCTACGGCTCGCCCCATCATATTGGGTGGCGATTTTAATTGTGTTGTTGCCTCTGCTGACCAATACCCCACCCCCACAAAATGTGCTGAACTGACTACCCTTTTAAATGCAGTGGACTTGCGTGATACGTGGCGTCACTACCATCCCATTATGACGCAGTATACGCACTTTTCTACTAGGGGGGCCAGTCGAATTGATAGGATCTACGTTTCACGGGAGCTAACAGGCGCTTTATGTGCAGTCGAAGTTCTGCCTGTCGCCGTGAGTGATCACTGTGGCTACGTGTGCGTTTTGCGGTTGCCGTGCTGTCGCACGAAATCTCTTCCGGCATATTGGAAATTCAATACCGGCCATCTGGGTGCCGAAGGGCTCCGTGCGGAGATACGTGTCGCATGGCAGCAGTGTTTAACAAAGTTCCATACTTACGGGTCCTGCATCGAGTGGTGGGTGGCGCATGCCAAACCAATTTTGCGGAAGGCGGCGCAATTATATAGTCGAGAAACGAGTTACTGGCACAGGCGTACTTTAGCATTTTATCAGCAGTGCTTACAGGATGCTATCCATGCACCTGCTGGCCCGGACGCAAATATTAGACTCCGCCTGAGCAAAATTAAAACCCAGATTCTGAGGCTGCACCGGGAAAGGTCGAGAGGTCTATGATTCAGAGCCATCCCCTGTGCCACATCGCTGACAAGGAGCCGTCGCTCTATCATCTTTCCCGGGAGAAGACACAGGCTCGCAAAAAGTATATTGATGCGCTAGAAACTGATGGGGGGATTGTCTTATCGCAGCGGCACGAAATTGTACGTCATATCGCCGACTATTATACTTCGCTCTTTCACGATACTACCGTGGACGGGGAGGCCATGCGACTTTTATTACATGACTTAGTCGACTGCATGTCCGAACCTGACCGTGAAGAGCTGGTTGCAGAGGTGTCTAATCAGGACGTGTTACAGATCTTGAAAGCCAGTGCAACGGGCAAGTCGCCTGGACCCGACGGTCTACCTACAGAATTTTATATTACTTTATGGGATATTGTAGGGGACAAGTTTACGGTACTGGTGAACGAAGTGCTTCGCGGCATAGTCATCCCGAGTCAGTTTCTCGAAGGGCACATTGTTCTTATCCCCAAAAAACGGGGTCCGTGTCGTGTCACCGATCTGCGGCCAATTACGCTGCTGAATGCTGATTACAAGTTGGCGGCCAGATGTGTTGCAGCAAAGTTACAGGCAGTCATGGACAAAGTCATCTGCCCGTTTCAATCCTGCGGCGTTAAGAGGCGGACCATTTTCAATGCAGCGTCTACCTATCGTGACATCATCGCTTACTCCGCCGTCCATCGGCTTTCAGCCGGTGTTCTTTCTCTGGACTTTGCCAACGCGTTTGACAGGATGAGCCACGATTATTTGATGCATGTTATGGACAGGATGGGCTTTGGCCTCCGATTGATTTGCGTGATTCGCCATTTCCTGACAGGAGCCAGTTCGGTGGTGACAATGGATGGAGAACACCACCTATAGTTCTTCGTAGATCGGTGCGACCGGGCTGTCCCTTGTCTATGTACCTTTTTGTCATTGCTTTGGACCCACTACTGCGTGCGCTAGACCGCACGATAGGCGGCGTGGATATTCATCTTGCCACTGTGAAATGTCTCCCTTACGCTGATGACGTAGGTGTTTTTATCGGCAGCGACAACGATTTTCATCACATCCGGCCCTTACTGAGGAGGTATGAACGTGCGTCGGGTGCCCTGATAAATCCAAGGAAGACCGTAATGATTCCTTTAGGAAATTGCGAAGTGGATCCCGATCAGACTTGGTTTCGCGTAGCCCGTCATCACATTATCTTGGGCCTTGACGTTACTGCTAATCCACAACAGATGCGGGCGCGCACCTGGCGCCGGCTGCTAAATCATGTCAAAGGTCTTTGTAAGACTTACGCCAGCCGACGCCTCACCCTCCTCCAGAAGGTCGACCTAATTAACAGCGCCGTGTATTCCAAGGCGTGGTACGTGGCACAACTCCTGGACGTTCCACGACCACTCGCCCGATCATTTTCGCAGGCCGCTTACTGGCTCCTGTGGCGCCACGAAATCTTCAAGGTTCGGGCGGCAACGTGCGTCCTCGACACCACCTTCGGAGGACTCGGCCTCGTCGATTTTTCCAGGAAGTGTTCGGCGCTGCTGGTGCACCGCATGGCCACCTTGCAAGCTAACAGCCCGGATGGAACAGCGGCGGCCATGCTCGTCGCTTACCGGCCGCCCTCCGAGAGCGCACCGGTGTCCGTGGTAGGCATCCCGTATCAACTCGGCTACGTCAGAGCTTACTACCTGCAGCGGAGCTACGTACTGGAAACGGCGCTGGACAGGAACAGGAATGTTCGCCGACTATATGCGGCAATGGTGGGGAGGCCACCCCCTCACAAGCTCGCTCTTCGTTTCCCCGCGACCAACTGGCGGCAAGTGTGGCTGAATATTCATCACTCCGTGTTGCCCTCCGGCGTTCGGCCCCAGTGGTATAAACTAGTCAACAATACGGTGGCCACAAACCAACGTCTCTCGGACATCCGCCTGCTACCGTCTGCCAACTGTGGTGCTTGCGGCGTTCCAGACACACGGGAGCATCGCTTTCAATGTGGCCTTGTGTCGGCCATCTGGGAACTGTGTAGGGTGATGGTGGCTCTGATCAACAGGACGACACCCTCGCACGTGACTCTCAATGATGTTCTTGCGCCAGGGTTTAAGCCCTTCCCTCGCGCGAAGCACAATACCATGGTGTGGCTCTTAGGTCACACAGTCTTCGCCATTCTGGATTGCCAAGTCCAGGACGTATATACATATTTAGCATACTTGTGGGATGCACATTCCCATGTACAGCGGCTGAAACATTATAACGAACTTTTTGCCAATTTTCTGTGTGCGGCGTTAAAACATGGTTACGCGAAGATGTTCAATAATTGATACATTGCAAACTCCATTTAAGACTGAAGAGGCCATCTCTTATTTTTCGTTTTTTCAATCATTTTTGTTTGGATTTGACCAGATGGTTTTGATGGATCTGTGAGACAATTATGCGCTAAAGAAGAAGATTATCCTTTATTTATTTTATTTGAATTATGGCAGTGGTGCATTTCGTTTTCCACATGGAAGTGACAATATTATTTTAATTCCCATTTACTACCTTCTTCTTATGATCTTAGGAGTGAGTTTTTAGTTTGTCTTCTCCACGCGCAACCTTTTCTCCGAGAATGGACATGGAAATTAATTGTGTGTTTTTTGTATAAGAAAGAACTCTCCTAAGACTTTTCGTTACTCGTCGTCTGTGGCATCTTTTAGGATGGATCTTTTATTTTGCCATTTACATTGTTTGTAGAGGAACATTATCTTTTATTGTGCATTACATTGATGGACGGAAGATTAGAGTTTGTGGAAGAATTTTCATTTCTTTTTTGGTTTTCACGATATGATCCACGAGAGCAGCCGTCGGCGACGAGCGTCTACCACAACAGATATGATAGCGTTGAAGCTCGCCGATGAAGGCATATTTTGGTGAGAGCAAGGAGGGCTATAAGGGGAGATGGGAGGCCCTAAAAAAAAAAAGTGGTAGAATGCTCGCCTGCCACGCGGGCGGCCCGGGTTCGATTCCCGGCCGATGCATCATTTTGTTTTTTCTCCGGTAGGGGTGCTGCGTGTCTTTCGCACTCGAACTGCGTGAGCCATGAGAATGAACCGCGGGATTCCGTGTGGAAAGAACCAATCATGCAGCGCGGACGACTGCTCGTTTGGACTCCTGCGTGCTATTGTACATACTGGCGTCGGCCTAGCATCGCAAGTTGCCTGCCGCGCCGTGAATGCACGTGTAGCAACAGAAAAAATGAGCCAGGGAGTGCAGACTCTCTACCACTTGTATTTGGTACTTACCAAGATTCCAGAAGGTCTAACGATCGCCTGCCTCGGTAGCGCAGTAGGCAGCGCGTAAGTCTCATAATCTTAAGGTCGTGAGTTCGATCCTCACCCGGGGCATCTAATTTTCTGTGACTGATGGTGGTGCTGTTGCTAGGGCGCCAACTTATTTCTTGTTTGTTATCCACAACGTTTCAACGCTTCAGCGGGAAAATGTTTACTTCCTGTTATTGCTACATACAGCTTCCCTTTTCCTCTTCTCCCAGCAGAGCATGAAGCCAAAAGCATTGCTCTGCGACGTTTGAGGTGCGCGCCTTGCCAGTCAGTATGTGCAAAGATGCTCGCAAAGAGAGCGACAATGCGACAAGCGACCGTACGAACGGTCGAATGAAACGGCCGCATCCGGTGTGGTCTAGTGGCTAGGATACCTGGCTTTCACCCAGGAGGCCCGGGTTCGATTCCCGGTACCGGAAGGGAATTTTTTTCCACACGAATCGTGACAAGTTTGAGCTGTCCGAGCGGCCGTTTCCCGTCCTGCTCGCAATACAGCTACTGTTTCGTGACCGTCAGCAGAATATAGACTAGGGAAGCAGACACACGACGACCATAGGAATGGTGTATGGCCTCATGCCACCTGATTCCAGCGTAGGGCTGAGCAACTGCATCTGCCGAGGCCCGTTAGCTCAGTTGGTTAGAGCGTCGTGCTAATAACGCGAAGGTCGTGGGTTCGATCCCCCCACGGGCCACTACTCTTTTACTACTGCGAAAAGGCAGCGCCGATTTCAGCTGGCGAGTGTGATGACCAAATGATCATCACCCTGCGTGGAAGTTGACAGAGGATCCGAACGCGACTCGTCGGGAAGCACTACAGCATTCACTCGGCAATGGCCATAATATTTTGAATACACTGGTTAGAGAAAATGAAAGAAAATGTCCGATTGCCGATGCGTAACAACTTTGGCCCTTGTCAGTAATTGGGCGGGTGAGCGCATGGGAACACAGGGCACTATTGGCAGTTTTACTTCCTATTTTTGTTTCTCCTTTGTTTTCGGAGCTACAGCCCGATTCGGTCAGGGAGACGCCACCGTGAAATGAAGGGGGCGTGCTGTGTGTCCATCGCCTCGCCTCTCCTTACCTCTCTGTCGTTTCTCGTGCTTGTTTTGATATAGGCCGATTTGAGAGCGTCAGCTGAGCAAAGTCGAGACGACTCGTGACGAGTAGGCTGGTCTGCAGCGAGTAAGAGGGAGAAAAATTAAAAAAAAAAACATTAATTTAAGGGCGCGTGGCAAAAGTACTCATACGCAGAACTTAACGCCGGATGCGGTGGCCGGGAATCGAACCCGGATCAACTGCTTGGAAGGCAACTTTGCTGACCATTACACCGCCACCGCACAAGCGAGCGCCCCGGCGCCGCGCTGTGTCGGTTTCCCGCCTGTCGGCAGCGGCCGAAGGTGATCGTACCTGGCCCGGCGCATTTCGAGGTAGGCTAGGGGAGCACATCCAGACGCATTCGCACAGCGTATCCGTGCACTTTTCGCATCCTTTGGCAAGAATCGGCGCCGGCGACGCAAGAGTACGCAGAGGACCGCGTTCTAGCGGCGTTTTTAAGCAGTGCAGTGCAGTGCAGGATTCTGCGTCTGCAGCAGCTTCTCGACAGAATGCTACGGCGCTTGACGGCAGTCCCACTTTCCCTTGAGACGTCTGCGCGGAAAGCACCAGGCAGCAAGTCGCGCGGAGCTCCGCTGCCTTCGTCGGACTGTTTACATCGTGGGGCGGCGCTCGACAATTACTAGGGCAAACACCGCACAGTTTGTGTTTGATAGAAATGCTTTGCGGCCCACCGCTTTTGAAATCCACGAATTTATATTCGAAGATTTGAAAATCCCGGAAGATCTAGTAGACACGTTTCAATTGGATTTCGTGCAATATTCGCTATTTTTTAAGTTCTTTTCAGGCGACATCTGTGAAAAATTTATTGAGAAATTTGGCGGAGTGCGTAAATTTAGGCACGTCAATGGAACAGTCAGTGATGTGCAAATTGTGCCCTCAGGTTATGGTGTTAGAACGTATCGAGTATTTAATGTGCCTCCTGAATGTGGCAATGATTTAATTGCACGTGCTCTCACTTAGTACGGCGTGGTCTTGTCGGTAGTTAACGAGAAGTGATCTAGTGTGTACCGATACCAGGTTAATAGTGGCGTACGAAGTGTACGCATTGACTTAAAGTGACATATTCCATCTTACGTTATGATTGCGGGCTGTAGGGCTCGAGTGACTTATATCGGCCAGCCACCCACATGCTCAATTTGTCATTCAACTGAGCATTTAGGTGTTGATTGTACCCGTAGACGACCCGTGCAGCTCCCACGTAGTGACGCTGCGGTTACTGGCGGCCAATTTGTGCCACTAATGAGTGAAATAGTAGCGGGCACTGTATCACAACCCCGACCTGCCGACCCCATTCGTGCTGAGGACGTACCAAGTGAGGTGAATCTTACTGTAGACGCGCCACAGGATCGAATGGAGGACGCTCCCATTTTGTCCTCGGCTGTGGTAGAATCAGATTCAGTTGCTAAGGAGGTCCCAGATGTTTCGGATAATACACCAGTTGCTATTTCGGAAGAGATGGACACCTCCTTACCACCGCCTCCGCCGCCTGAAGAGGTTCCCCTGGCACCGAGGAAAGGGCGCACAAAGAAAAATAAAAATAAGGGTACTAGGAGTCAGCAGTCAGATGATTTACCGTGCACCCCTGTCTCAGAGAGTGGCAGTGAGAGTGAAGTTCAGACATCGTGCCCCCCTGCCTCTGACAGCTCTGCGCGCCAGGAGCGTATAAGGGAACAAACAGCACATCTCAAGGTGTTCTTAAATACGGCGCGCGAACAGGGTGCGCATGCTGCGAAGCGCAAAAGCGAGCAAAGTAGCGAGCAGCTGCCGCAGCGCACGCGCAGGCATTCGGCGACGTCGGCCGCCGGTACAGCAACAACACAGGCGGACGAGGCCACGTACACAGACACCGCTGGTGGTCGCGCCCAACCGACCGACCGACCAACGGAGACGCCCTGGTGGAAGCAGGAGGAGGACGACCCTGGATCCAACTACCGGCTCTTTAGGCGGAACAGCTGCAATTTGTGCCCCGTCTATAATAGTGTCAACTTATGATGTCCTTGCACAATAAGGTTGTCTCCTGCGCACTATATTGCACGACTTATTTTATGTATTTCATTGCCGTGTGTTAGTTTTTCATTGGTGTGACCACGATGCAGCATCTGCAGCTTACACTTCCATTTTTCTTGCTACTACTTGAGTGTATGTTTTTAAATGGTCGCCGCTCGCCAACAACTATCAGTTTTTTCAGTTTTATCACTGAGTGTTAATCGCATGATAACAGAGCATAAAATAGCATGCTTTATTGACTTTAACTATGGGCGGGTATGATATAGCACTGATCCAAGAAGTCACTGCTAAGCGCTTTGATTAAATTCGTGGCTACGATGTCATAATATCAATGTTGAAGGTAAATATGACACCGCTGTCGTTTATAAAACTTTACTCCAACCAACTGACATTCAACTTTCACCAAATGGCGGCGCCTTTCGTCACAGGGTTATTTGGTAAGCGTGATAGCGTTCCAGAGATGTTTAGCAAGCTCAAGTGGCAGACTCTGCAAGAGAGGCGCTCTGCATCGCGTTGTAGCTTGCTGTCCGGGTTTCGAGAGGGTGCGTTTCTGGATGAGGTATCGAATATATTGCTTCCCCCTACTTGTACCTCCCGAGTAGATCACGAATGTAAAATTAGAGAGAATCGAGCGCTCACGGAGGCTTTCCCGAAGTCTCTCTTCCCGCGAACCATACGCGACTGGAACAGGAAAGTGAGGTAATGACGGTGGCACGAAAAGTCCCCTCCGCCACACACCGTTGGGTGGCTTGCGGAGTATAAATGTAGATGTAATTGCATGTACCATCCAGCACGTCACATTTATTAATATTTACGCGCCGACTGGCACCGATCACAAGCGTACTCTGTCCGTATTTTTTAATCAAGATGTGACTTCCTTCTTTGCGTCGACTTCAAATGTGTTAATATCTCAGTCAATAATTTCCCACGGCTACCATGTGTCCGGAACTTTCTGAATTAATTATAACCAATGACTTAATTGATCTTTGGCGTCATTTTCATCCTGCCACGACGATGTACCATTTTTATCAGAACGGTGCCAGCAGGATCGATCGCATTTGTGTGTCGCGGCCACTTCAAACCTATCTTCAGAGAGTAGCGGTACATCCTGTCGCTTTTAGTGATCACTGCGGTGTTGTGTGTGAAGTTCAATTACAGGCCACTCGGCAGCCGCAACCTTCCCGCGCTTGGAAATTAAATACCCGTCATCTTTCTGCCGTCGGATTACTTTTCGAGATCCAGAGCATGTGGCAACATCGTTCCGAAAAACGGGGTAACTACGACTCGGTATTACAATGGTGGATCGACATAGCAAACCGCACTAGAGCAGGGTCGCGATATGGTGTGCACGAGAGGAGTCGTTTTGGTAGAGGCGCACCATTGCATTTTATCAACAGTGTCTTCAGGATGCGCTTGATGCACCCGTCGGCCCAGCTCAGAAACTTCGTGCACGCTCAAATAGAATAAAAAGAAAGACCTTATGTCTTCAACTCCAAAAGGCAAAAGGTATTCTGATACGGAAGCGACCCACTTGTGAGATCACTGACGAGGTGCCATCACTATCACTTGGCACGCGAAAAAGGGCTGGTGCGGAGGAAAGTGATTACCAACTTCGTAACGGACACTGATGTTCATCTCGCTGAGAAGCATGAGCTCGTTGCTCACGTCTCCGACTCTTTTCGACAGTTATTCCGACGGACTGACGCCGACGACGTGGCGCTTACTTTTCTGTTAGACGAGCTGGATTGTGTCCTGTCCGACTCGGACAGTCAGGCGTTGGGTGAGAGGATGACGTGCAAGCAGTTTTACACACTCTTCGCAAAGGGAAGTCTCCGGGACGTGATGGTGTTCCAGTTGAGTTTTATCTGAGTTACTGGGATGTCTTCTGTGAAATTCTGACAACCATGGTCAATGATATTGTTAGTGGTACTCCGGTTCCTTCGATGTTTCTTGAAGGGCGCATTGTTGTACTACCGAAGTCACCGACAACTTGCCTTGTTGAAGCGTTACGCCCTATCACACTTAAATGTCGATTACAAACTTGCGGCACTGTGCCTTGAGACGAAACTCAGACTGGTAATGGACAAGATCATCTGTCCCATCCAGTCATGTGGTGTGCAACATCGTAGCATTTTTCACGCTGCAGCTTCATATCGAGACGTAGTCGCCTTCACGGCCGTCAGTTGACTGTCAGCTGGCATTCTCTCGATTGACTTTGCAAATCCTTTCGACCGTATCGGGCATGACTATCTTCTGTCCGTCATGACTAAACTGGGTTTCGAGGGCATCTTTCTTCAGGCTCTCCGGAATCCTTTAACGGCGGCAAGATCAGTAATTGTCATCAGCGGTTGGCAGTCGACGCCAATTCCTATTGAAAATATCCGTCAGGCAGGGCTGCCCTTTATCAATGACCTTATTTGTCATTGCGCTCGACCCGTTCTTGAGAGCAGTTGGTCGCGTCATTAAAGATATTCTTATCTGTCGCGTCTCCCTTAAGTGTGCTGGCTACGCTGACGACGTGGGAATCTTCATGGAATGGGCCCACGATTTGGATAGGGTCCACCCAATACGACCGTGCCTCCGGTGCAGTTCTGAACACACGGAAAACTGTGCTGGTCCCACTAGGACGGCGAGCAATGGACAATGAGCAGGATTGGTTCCGTGTTGGGCGCATCCATAGAATTTTAGGACTACGTTGCCGCGTGCCCACAAAAAATGCAAGTTCTAAACTGGAGGCGAATTCTTGTAACCTTGAAGGTCCTATGTTGCAGCCACTCGGTTCGCCTACTCAACTTTCATCACCGCGTCGCTGCCACCTACATTTTCATTTTATATAATGCATGACACATCGCCCAACTGCTCAGCGTTCCGAAGCCAATCGGCAGGCAATTTCGCAACAGGTCTACTGGCTCCTGTGGAGGCACGAAATTTTTAAAGTCAAGGATGCGACCTGTGTCATCGACAGGCAGCTGGGCGGCCTCGGTTTCACCGACGTTCCACGCAAGTGCGGCGCGCTGCTCGTCCACCGGACAGCCACCCTGCAGGCCGACAATCCGGCAGGAACCATCGCGGCACTCCTGGAGCTCTACCGCCCACACACTGAAGCGGCGCCCGTCTCTCTCGCGGCCATCCCGTACAAGATGTCCTACATACGGGAGTATGTTTTAACGAGATGCTACGCTCTGTCAACGGCTACCGACAGACGCAGGACTGCCCGCGGACTCTACATTGCCGTAACTGGACAACCTCCGCATCATAAACTGGTGCTCCGGAACCCCACAGTGGAATGGGTGAAGGTGTGGGCAAACATCAACAACCCAGTGTTGCCGTCGGACGTGAGTGCGCTCTGGTTTAAGATCGTCCACAATGCCTTTGTCGTTTCTCAACTACAAGGTTGCAACGCCTCAGAGTGAAAGCGTTGACTTCCGGTTATTACTAGGTACTTTATTGCTTTTCCTCCTGCCCCAGTGAAACATGACGCCACACTTCGTGGTGCGCAACTTGCCAGTCAGGACGCAAAAAGAGAAGAGTGGCGACACCAGATTCGACACGAAATGTGATTGGAGGCCGTATAAACAATCGTAGAAACGCACTCGTCCGGTGTGGTCTACTGGCTAAGTTCCGGCTGAGACGCGGTCGCGTGCGGACCTTAGCAAATATGTTCAAATTTCAGCGCCTTAGACCGCTTTTTTTGCCACTTTTTTCCTTTTGTTTTTACCCCTCAACACTTTTTTTATGCCTGAACACTGATTTCTGTTGTTTACCAACTTTTAGTATATTTGTTTTTTTTCTTATGCAACTTTTTTCCACCGCTCTATCAATTTTTTTCATTATTTTTTAATAATTGTCCTTTTCTGTATCTATGTTTTATTTTTGCAATTGTGTTTAAGGCTTTTTTTATTTTTTTATGTTTTCGTTTCTGAAATATTTTTAATTTTTGTAGTTTTTTTTAAATAATCAAATCCCCTCCTTTGGGGACCGCCGTGAGCATTTTTTTCAAGATGAACTAAAAAACAAAGATGTGTCTCATTTCGGATCCAAGTGTATTCTGGTGATCCATGTGCACTGTTGGAGGGAGGTACCGAGGCACAATGGCTGAAGTCAGGACACTAGGCAGAAGCAGTGGGGCCTCTTCGCGGCACTACAGGTGCTCCGCGTCCCAATCCACCCCAACACACCCGGTACACTACACTACTCCCATTTTCTTGAATACAATTTTAAACATATTTCCAAAGTTCTTGCCATGATTCTTGTATTGAAGAGTTTTGTGAAATTCGATTGCCATATGCATTTTGAATGCGACAGGATCATCATCGCCAAGTTTGTTAAAGACATAACTAGAATAATTACCCAGTAACCAACTCACAGCGTTATTTTTCCGTCTGTGGGTAAAACTTGAAATCAGGTCGATAGATCATCATCGCCTGGATATTGGCGGGAACACTGCGAGTGATAAGTGCGACTTGTTGCTGAATCCAGTTCCAGTTGTGGAGACGTTCCCCACAGGTGCATCTGTGCAGCACGGTATCTGTGAGGTTGCAGTGAAGACAGATCGGCAGCACTCAGTCCTATTCGGTTGAGTCGCTCATTGGTACTTATTAAATTATTGACTGCTTTGTACCACGCAGTACGAGCATCCGAGCTCAAAACATTGGAAGCAACATTTCGCCATACTATATCCCATTGGACTCCACTATATTTGTTAACAATCGGATTCTCTCCTTCGAGTTCCCTCCTTTCCACCAAAATTGCATTTGCCGTTAAAGACTGAGTTTGCCGTAACATGTGACTAAGGTAGCTATACTCGAGATAATACTCTGATATGTTTAAGCCGGTAACAAATAGGTTGTACATTCAGCGGAGGTTCAAGACTGTATGGACTGATAACATGAAATAACTGTGCCGTAAGACCATGAGGTTCATTCTGTATGATTGCCGCCGTTCTTGACACGTACAGAGCCAGTGCTTTGCTTTGTATGTCAACCAATGCCATCCCTCCATGCGTAGGATGTAGCGCTGCTGTTCGTGCAGATACACGAAAGATCTCGCCTTTCCATAGAAAGTTTGTAACCTTTGACATGGTATTGTGAGCCACTCCCGCAGGAATAGAAAGAACCTGCGCCGTGTAGAAGGCCTTGGATAAAACACGTATTAATCAACGCAATTCTGTCAAATTGGTTCAGACTTCTGTGGTAGTTATCAATTAATGCACCGTTGATTTTATGAGCCACATCCTTCCAATTCGCTGCCGCCATGTTTAACGTTGACGCCGTCAACACTATCCCTAGAGCTTTAATGTCACTGAGACGCCTGACAGTAGGTCTTGAGGACAGCTTCAAGCGTAGTGACGTCAGACTCATCTCTGATAACAATCCCAACACCATCCGCATAGGCTCCTGTTACTGACTTCACTCCTGAGATCGTTAAACCACTAAGCTTCGCCCGTAGTTGCTTGAGCAGCGGCTCTAGCGAAATGACGAACAGCAACATAGACAAGGGGCTGCCCTGAGGGACACCTCTGTCGATTAGGAGCCGTTTCGTGAGTTGCGAGTTTACTGAAATTTGAGCAGTGATTCCGATGGACACATTTTTTATTATTGCGATCGCGGACGGTAAGAAGCCCAAGCGCTGCAGTGTCTCTAGTAGGTACGTGTGATTAACAAGATCAAATGTCTTTAAAAAATCGAGAAAGAACAGACCACATCTTGCGTTGCTGGCGCCAGCTAGCGCAATAATATCCCTATAAAAAGCGACCGTTTGCAGTATAGTCCGCCGAAAAGCACATGTTTGCTGTTTGCAAATTATGTTGGAAGTGAGCGGCACAAGCCTCATCTTAACCGCACGAACTACAATCTTGTAATCGGAATTCAGTAGTGATATCGGCTGAAGATTTGTTACAGATTTTCCACCTCTGGTCTTAGGGAGGAGAACAATTTTACATTCTTTAAACTCTCCTGGAACAGACTGCCCCTGCAAGACCGTTCACCATGTCTGATCTTCTCTCCTAGTATGTGCCAGTACTTTTTATAAAATTCAATGGGAAGACCGTCAGGCCCAGGGGACTTGTTAGTAGAACTGCAGATGATGTCGAAAACGTCTTCGTGACAAACCCGAAGAAAGACTTTCACTTTCGTCTGCAGTTATCCTCGAAGGAAGAACTTGAAGGAGTTGAGAAGCGCTGTCTGCATGGGGAGCGCTTGAAGTATAAGTCCTGACAAAGTAGCTGTAAAGTTCTCTGACGATATCGCTTTGATTTGTGACCGTCGTGCCATCTTCGAGTTTAAGTTTAGCAATAAAAGCCCTCCTATTTTTCGCATGTTTTGCAAGGTGATACAATGCCACCGTTTCGTCTGCGCGTACTGATTTAACTTTGGATCGAACCTTAAGGCCTAACTGCTCCCGTTTCAGACTGATTAATTTAGCTTTGATCCTCTGAATTTCCTCTATTCTAGTAGACGTGGCATCCGCTCTGTCATACAAATCTTTTAATACGGAGTAATAAAATTACATTGTCCTTCGAATTCCAGTAGCCCGTTCAATACCAAAGGACAAAAGAACTCTGCGCAGTTTGAGCTTCGCTTTATAGGTCCACCATGCCATAATGCTAGGGAAGGCATGAATAGTGCGGAGGCACCGGTTCCAAGCACGCCTCACGGGCTTCTCCAGATCTGAGTCGGTTAATAAGGCAAGCTTAAGATGCCACTGATTTTTAAACCAGTGCGTGGGTTGTTGTAAGTTGATACACGCGACCACGCCACTGTGGTCTGAGAAGCTGGTAGGAATAGTTTCTACAATTAATAAGTTATTTGCTAAAGTTTCAGACACACAAATCCTGTCGATCCTGTTACAGGAATTTCCAACTATGTGTGTGTACCTCACTAAAGTTGGGTACCGAGCTTCCCAGGTGTCCGTGAGTTTAAGATCATAAACAAGACGGTTTAACTCAGGTGAATAATTAAAATGCGGTGTCTGATCTTTTCTGGACAATACACAGTTAAAATCACCTCCAATGATTAGCCGCGGAGGATTGTTCCGCAGTAAATAAATGATATTTTCCTTATAAAAGCGTGCTCTGTCAGCTCTACGAGTACTCCCGGAATGCGCGTACAAATTAATAACAGTAACGCCAAAAATATTGACACTCAGTCCTCGACCGGATTCTAACCTTTCTATGTGGGCAACTGGAATACCTTCCCTAATTAAGACGGCAGTTCCCACGTTCGTTTCTGGGGAAGAATTGATTATTGCAACAAAACCGGTAAGATTTATTTGCTGCAAGGCCACCTCTTGCAATAGGGCGATGTCTGTATCCGACTCGTAAAGATATTGTTGTCGAGCACGCACCTTGACATCAGATAGGATCTTGTTAATATGCCTGTGACATACTGAGACCTATGCAGGAAGGGGGAGGAATTAATCATCACCAGCGGTCGAATCGTCATGTTATTCCATTTGTTTATCCGGTTGGAAAGCCAAGTCTTGCTCGTATTTCCCCCCGGCATCTTTATTCTTAGTTTTCTTGCGGACAACGTTCACATTTGGTTGGATTCTGTTCCTTCAGCGCCCACTATGAGCCATCTCTGCAGACGGCGGCGTGGGTGGATCGTGGGGAATGTCAACGGCCGACGACGGTCCCGACACTACTGCCGGAATCGCTCGCGGCGTGCCCTCCGGCTGCAGCCCAGCTGCGGAGGTACTTTCGCTGTCAACTCGTTTGTCATCAAACTCCACATGAAGTGTGTTGACACCTTCCGTCACCGACTGCTGTTTATGTTCGCGTTCCGTGTTACGAAAACATTCCTGTTGTGTTTCCACGTTGCGAGCTGCCGCCGTTGGCTGTGCGGCATCCTCAGCTAGAGGCGTGGTCTGTTTACGATCACAACTGTCTACGCTGTGGTGAACCCCTGCAGCAGCCTGCTGTTCATATGTCGGTCGATCCACCGGGACCTGTTGCTGTGGTTGGTTGGAGGGCCGACCATCCGTCCCCTGCGACGCCGTAACAGCAGCTGAAGTGGTACTATGTGGCATGCCGGAGGAAAAATCGTCTACTAGAACGGAACCTTTTACGAACTTAGTATCAGATCTACATTCCTGTGATTGTCTCTTTAATTCTGGGGTATTGTATACTTCGTCCTCAGAACTACTACCGTCACAAGTTCTACGACTTTTGTTGGTAGCAGTATCGCGTGTCGCAAGTGTCGGTCCGTCCGTACTTTTCCTAGACAGGGTCGGAAATTCCTCAACGCACACTACTTCCCGTTCATGCAACTCAGGTACACCACCGGCTGTAGCACTTTCTGCCGCTTGATTATAGGTAATAATCTCCGCGAGCGTCAGCCGTTTCCGTTGCTGTAATGAATTTAAGACGAAAACCCGTTTGGGACAATCTTGACGCATGTGGCCACTCTCATTACAGATGTCGCCCGTCAAAGTTTGTCCAGTGTACGTAACTTGAACCCTGTAGTCGCAAACCATAATATGGGAAGGAATATTAACTTTTACATGCATGTCTACGGACCGAACACCACTGAAACACTGCAACCGATGTTGGCTAGACAGCGTTCATTTCGAATCTGCTTGACATCCCCATATTTGCTTAACACATCTATAAAATAATTATCAGTGCGGTAGCGTTCTCGCTTCCGGTTCCCGGGTTCGATTCCCGGCGGGGTCAGGGATTTTCTCTGCCTCGTGATGACTGGGTGTTGTGTGATGTCCTTAGGTTAGTTAGGTTTAAGTAGTTCTAGGGGACTGATGACTATAGATGTTAAGTCCCATAGTGCTCAGAGCCATTTGAAAAATTATCAACTTCCGGGGGCAGATTAAAATTACGGACATGTTTATACTCAACGTCGGCATTAGTAACGGTGACAGTACTTACTGAGTTATCCCGATGTCGAAAATCAACTCTCTCGCCATGTGAAACTTCCTGGCAGATTAAAACTGTGCGCCCGACCGAGACTCGAACTCGGGACCTTTCCCTTTCGCGGGTAAGTGCTCTACCAACTGAGCTACCGAAGTACGACTCCCGCCCATAACTTACAGCTTTACTTCTGCCAGAATCTCGTCTCCTCATTCTGGAAACGTCCCCCAGGCTGTGGCTAAGCCAAGTCTGCAGAATCCTTTCTTTCAGGAGTGCTAGTTCTGCAAGGTTCGCAGGAGAGCTTCTGTAAAGTTGCATGAGCTACGATATTTCGTTTTATTTTGTTTTAGGCCGCAGAAACAACCAGGGTCAGACGCGCAGCTACAAGAGTGAATAGTAGGATTCGCTGTGAAAAGAACCAAACATCAGCACGCACGACTCCTCATTTGGACGCTCGCGTGCCGTTCTACAGACTAGCGTCGGACTGGCTGAGTCCATGTGCCTCTGGGGCGATGTACTTTTACGACAAGCTGCAATTTAATCTACTCAGCCGGGAATTTAACAGAACAAATTATTCAGGAAGTACATCCGCTGTATCTCTAATGCTCGGCACTTACCAAGAGTCCAGGAGCTACAGGAGGCAGGTGCCTCGGTAGCACAGTAGACATCGCGTAAGTCTCATAATCATATGGTCGTGAGTTCTATCCTCACTTGGAGCATTCAATTTACTTGTGGCCACGGCTGAATTGACGGCGGGTGCTGGTAATGACGAACGAATTCCTTTGTCGTTTCTCAACTACAAGGTTGCAACGCCTCAGAGTGAAAGTGTTGACTTCCAGTTATTACTAGCTACTGTATTGCTTTTCCTCCTGCCCACAGTGGAACATGACGCCAAACTTCGTGGTGCTCACCTTGCCAGTCAGGGCGCAAAAAGAGGCACGCAAACAGAGAAGAGTGGTGACACCAGATTCGACACGAAATGTGATTGGAGGCCGTATAAACCACCATTGTAGGAACGCGCTAAGTTCCGGTTGAGACGCGGTCGCGTGCGGACCTTAGCCAAAAAAATGGTTCAAATGGCGCTGAGCACTATGGGACTTAACATCTGAGGTCATCAGTCCCCTAGAACTACTTAAATATAACCAACCTAAGGACATCACACACATCCATGCCCGAGGTAGAATTCGAACCTGCGACCGTAGCGGTCGCGCGGTTCCGGACTGAAGCGCCTAGAACCGCTCGGCCACACCGGCCGGCCGGACCTTAGCCAGCGTTCCGGTGTAGAGCATTTGTTTACTTTGTGTTCGCGCAGTTCGTGTGTGTCATTTGTTTAATTACAGCGTCAATTTGTGTGTCTGCCTATCAGTGTTCATTTAAGAGTATTTTGTGATACGTACAATTGACCCTTTGGGGTTAATTCGCAAAATGGATCCGATGATACCGCGGAAAAACACCCTGCAGTTTGAATTCGAGAACGACATGCGTGCTGTTCAGCCTACAGCCTACTTCACTGGAAGTTTATTCCTGGATTGCCGACACCTTTGGAATCACCAGCGATCAGGTCCACTCTGCTTATTATGACACTGATTTGTACTGTTGCTTCGTCAAGCTGCTGAATCCTGTGCTGATGAAACGGCTGCTTTTGAAATACGGCGGTAGCGTGGAATTTCAACACCGAAACGGCACCGTGAGTACCGTCCAAGTTTCAAGCGTTGACAGAGTAGAAGAATGTCCGTATATTTAACCCCTTCCAGAAGTGGATACAGTTATTTAAGGGAAACTGTAATGCAGTATGATGAAATCAACAGTATTAGGCTTTAAAAGTGGTCTAGCCTGCATAAACTTAAGTGTTAAAGTGGAGTTCGGTCACTAGAAATGTAGGTTAAGCGTAATATCCCTTCCCGGATCATGATTTGCGGGTACAGGGTACAAGTGACGTATCCAGGTGAGGTTTATCCTTGTTATTATTGTAACGAGAGTGGCACATGCGCGACGAGTGTCCGAAACGTGTTACTGTGCTTAAAACCACACTCTAGCAACGTCGTAAGCTAACGTTAGCTGACATGGTAACTGCCAATCCGATAGTAGCAAACACTCTCCCAGGGCCTTCCGTTACCGAAAATGAGAAAGGACCATCCTTCCGGTCAGAATTTCCCCAACTATCTCCTCATCTAGATGGCGATCATAACCCTTTAAAAACCATTTCTGCCGGCCGTTGTGGCCGAGCGGTTCTAGGCGCGTCAGTCCGGAACCGTGCTGCTGCTACGGTCGCAGGCTCGAATCCTGCCTCGGGCATGGATGTGTGTGATGTCCTTAGGTTAGTTAGGTTTAAGTAGTTCTAAGTTCTAGGGGACTGAGGACCTGAGATGGTAAGTCCGATAGTGCTTAGAGCAGAGCGAGTGGTCCAACAGCGATAAGGGCCGCCGTGTATACAACTTCTTTCCTGACATCCGGGAAAGACTAAAACATATCGATCCCAGCCGCGGTGTGGTACATTTCATCACAGGACATGGCCCATATCCCACGCACCTGTATCGCGTGAGTCTGCAGCAGACTAATAGATGCACATGCGGGGAAGAAGGTTCCCCTGAACACACTGTCTTCTGCAGACAACGCACGAACACAAGACACACAGTACACATAAATCGCCTAAACACACAGAACGAACTACATGCCATAATACGCGACCCGGAAAGGTGGACTGAACTCAACAAACTGACGAAATCTCGAAGATCCAACAAATAGAATACTTGCGCAACAGACCCTACCGAAGGCAAGTGGGCCCAAACAGACGTCATGATGCCCAAGGGGACACAGACATGATTAGCACCACGAGTGATGACGAAGAAACAGATACAGACCCGGGCACCAACACAGATATTGAAGCGTCCAGCGCGGATGATCCATAGTGTCAACCAAGTCTACTTCAAAGAACAGTCTGGAACAACCGACAAGAGGTGCAGAAGTCACACACAATCCTAAAAACAGATTGCACCTTATATGTAAATAGTTAAATAAGAGCTTAAAGCTAGGTACCTGTTCAAGGGACCTACGCCTTCCGTTAAGAGGCAGCGCACAGTTTGGATGGAAGGATCTTAATTGTGGTCCCTCTCTTTTGAGCCCAACCCGACGGATACCTATGGCAGATCGGGGAAAACCACCGTTCAGGTCGTGTTGTCGGCGGGGCCGGGAGGTACCTGCATCTGATGTACTCTACTAGGAACCTTGTAGGCTCAACACAAACCGTTAGCGTCATTACCTTTATCACTTTTACCACAAGTATCCTTTCATTAGCAACTTTGAGCCAAGCACAAAATCAGTTACCTCTCTGTTGTATATCGTAAATAGTTTAGCGGGCTGGACATGGAGGTCTTAGTCTTAGTTTCTAGCTTTAACGTACCCTAATCTCTTCTAGTTAAGTTTTTAGAATGGTAGATGTTAAAGGCATGGTGAGCGATGGTCAGCGTCTTGAGGGTCATTCCAAGACCCGGGCCGCCGCCCACAACCAGGCGACGGGCAATACTATACCTATCTCTTTATTCAATTCTCTTCCTTCCTTCTAAATAATTTCGTTTTGTTTATTAATATCTCGCTTGATTTTGTATTAGTTATAAGTTTTTCTAATGCTGCACAAAAAAAAGATCAAATGGATGTAAAGAAATAGAGCCCGCCTCCACGTGGCGGGACACGGGCAACGGTGTGAGTAGGGACGGGATCCGGTGTGGTGTTACTTTCAGTCACACCGGACCCCAGACCAAGTCACAGCGGCTAAGTGGCAACATACGACCCACCATAAGAAATTAGACGGTGGGTCATAAAAATATAAGCAGCTAGTGAAAAAGTGCTTGGAGCCATTTGAAACCGTTTCTCCCTTCCGCAACCAACAAGACTCTTGTGATTCGAGTGGTAGTGAAGATGACACACACGAACCAGCTCGGCTTACGAAATCGGACCTCGCAACACCGACGGATAGCGTACAGGTAGCTAGTACGGATCTTCAGACTTCTACGATCCAACTTCAGAATTTCTACGCCGAAGTGAGTACGGGAGGATCTGTTGTCGAGCTTACTATACAGTCGGCTCCCCAGTCCCGCGTACCGCCGCAAGCAGCGCAGGACTCGTCACCCGTTATCAACACTCCCGCAGTCCGCTCCCGGTAGCTGTGTCGTCAGCGCGACAGACTGTCGCTCCTAAGGGCCCGGATTCGATTCCCGGCTGGGTCGGAGATTTTCTCCGCTCAGAGACTGGGTGTTGTGTTGTCCTAATCATCATCATTTCATCCCCATCGACGCGCAAGTCGCCTACGTGGCGTCAAATCGAAAGACTTGCACCAGGCGAGCGTTCTACCCGACGGGAGGCCGTCGTCACACGCCATTATTATTAACACTCCCGCAGGGGAAGTGGGTGTATGTCAACAACTCGTTGGTTGGTTGTTTGAGGTTAAAGGGACCAAACAGCAAGGTCATCAGTCCCTTGTTTCAAATAGACTCCATTCTGCTAACGGGACATCTCAGTATAGTCAGAAAAATAAAACGGATAAAGGGGAAACGTAAAAGGGCAGTCACGTTGTCATTAGTAAAAACAAATGAGGGAAGTTGGCAAGAGAACGAACCCAACACTATGCTGAAACAGCATAGGCAAGACCACCTGTGACTTAAAAGGTACAACTGCTATAATGCAGAAAGTACGTATGGGAATAGAAAAACTAACCAAGCCTTAAAAAGAAGGGGTGAAAACAGAGTAAAAGGGAAAGAAAAGAGGATTCCGGTCAGGGAGGTGAATCGGGAATCTCTGAACACTGCCTACAGTGGGAGACACCCAAACACTCACCGCCCTGCCCCAACACCAGAGGGAGATTAAAAACTTTAAAACTGAGAATAAAAACCACTCTCCCGGAGGAAACCTAGAACCAGAGAGACCATCCGGGAATCGTCAGCCAACATCAAAGGTAAAGTGTGGGGGAGTCTGTACTTAGCACGCAGAGCCAAAAGAAGGGGGCATTCAAACAAAATGTGGGCCACTGACTGGAAGGCTCCACAACCACATAGCGGGGGTGGCTCATCACGCAAAAGGAAACCATGGGTCAGCCTGGTATGGCCAATGCGGAGACGACACAGTGTGGTCGAGTCCTTGCGGGAGAGGCTAAAGGAAGAACGCCATGGGCCTGTATTCACCTTAATGGCACGAAGTTTATTAGACAGTGGAGTAGCCTCCCAAGAATTGGCCCATGACTGTGCAAAGTGGGATTTGATGTGAAGCCGTAAATCCGCTGCAGGAGGGGTTACAGAAAACGGGGGGTAAGTAACTGCTCCCCCAGCCAAACGATCAGCGAGCTCATTACCCGGGATACCCACATGGCCCGGGACCCATAGGAAGTCAATGGAACAAGCAGCACGGTGAAGATCAGCGAGATGGTCATGGATGGCAGAGACCAAGGGATGACGCGAAAAACACCGGTCAATAGCAAGAAGGCCACTCATCGAGTCCGTACATAACAAAACGCGGTTGTGTTGGGATTGTTTAATAAAGGTAAGGGCCCGGGAAATTGCCATCAATTCCGCAGTAAACACCCCACATGAGGGTGGCAGTAGATGATTTTCCGTTCCAACAAAGGACGTGAAGGCGTACCCAACATGATCAGCAGATTTAGAACCATCAGTGTAAAAAACAACAGCATCCCGAAACTCCCATAAAATTTGGCGGAAAAAGGAACGGAACACCACCGGGGGGATGGAATCTTTCGGACCGCGGCGGAGATCCATCCGAATTCGAGGCCGAGGAACTAACCAAGGAGGGGTGGAGGGGAGGGAGCGAGGAAGACAGGACAAAGAAGGAAGCCGAAAATCACGGGTAAGAGACGCAAGGCGCAGCCCAACCGGTAAACCCGCCCGAGGGCGGGAGTCAGGCGGGCGACGCCCATGGTCTGGGAATAGGATAGAATAGGAAGGATGAGCGGGAGAAGAACGGATAGTAAGGGCATAAGACACCAGAAGCTGGGACCGCCGAACAGAAAGGGGGGGGATCCCAGCTTCAACCAGGAGACTATCAACAGGGCTAGTAGGGAAGGCACCGGTGGCCAAACGGATACCACGATGGTGGACTGGATCCAGCACGTGCAGCGTGGAAGGAGCAGCTGAACCATAAACTTGACAACCATAGTCCAAACGTGACAGAACTAGAGTACGATAAAGACGGAGGAGGAGGGAACGGTCCGCACCCCAGGAGGAGTGGGCAAGGAAGCGAAGGACATTGAGTTTACGGAAACATCCTACCTTCAGGAGTCTGATATGGGGCAGCCAAGTGAGCTTGTTGTCGAAAAGAAGACCTAGGAAACGAAACTGTGGAACCACAGGCAATCTTTGTGCAGCAAGATAGAGCTCTGGATCAGGGTGGACCGTAGTACGGCGACAGAAGTGGACCACCCGCGATTTTAAAGGAGAGAATTGAAACCCGTGGGAGAGGGTCCATGCAGAGGCACGCCGTATAGCCACCTGGAGCTGCCGTTCTGCAGATAGCATCGAGGAGGAACTAACCCAAATGCAGAAATCATCCACATACAGGGCAGGGGCGACCAAGGGACCGACAGAGGCCACAAGTCCATCGATAGCAATGAGGAAAAGAAGGACACTCAAGACAGAACCCTGTGGGATGCCCGTCTCCTGGGTCCGTGGAGAACTAAAAGCAGTACCAACTCGAACTCTGAATGACCGATGGATCAGGAACTGGCGGATAAAAATCGGGAGTGGGCCTCGAAGACCCCACTGATGAAGGGTTAGTAAGATGTGATGGCGCCAGGCCGTGTCATAGGCCTTGCGAAGGTCAAAAAACACTGCAACCAAATGGCGGCGCTGGGAAAAAGCCTGCCGAACTGCGGATTCCAAGCGAAGCAAATGATCGATTGGAGATCGTCCCTCTCGAAAGCCACACTGGTAAGGGGACAATAGATCCCGAGATTCGAGGACCCAAGTGAGCCGACGGGCTACCAGCCGTTCAAGTAACTTACAACCAACATTGGTCAAACTAATTGGCCGATAGCTGTCAACAGATAGGGGGTTCTGACCAGGCTTAAGGACAGGAACCACAATGCTATCCCTCCACTGAGAAGGGAAGTCACCCTGGAGCCAGATACGGTTAAACACCCGAAGAAGATGGTGCCGTTGTGGAGCACTGAGATGTTGAAGCAGCTGGTTATGAATGGAATCTGGGCCAGGAGCCGTATCATGAGAAGCAGATAGAGCAGAAAGAAATTCCCATTCAGTGAAAGGTTCGTTGTAAGATTCTGACTCACAAGTGGTGAAACATAAGGTGACAGCTTCAGCCTGCTGTTTTTGATGAAGGAAAGCAGCTGGATAGGAGGCCGACGCTGATGCCACTGCAAAATGGGTCGCAAGATGTTCTGCGAGAACTAATGGGTCCGTACAAATGCCATCTAGGAGGTGAAGGCCTGGGAGGGTGGACTGCCGATGGCAACCTTGGAGAGAGCGAAGTGTAGCCCATACCCGTGACAGAGGGACAGTGGAACCAAGGGAAGAAACGAATCGTTCCCAACATATCCGCTTGCTCTGTTTGATTAAATAACGGGCTTTAGCGCGAAGGCGCTTAAAGGTAGAAAGGCTGGCTACAGATGGGTGCCTCTTAAAGTGTTGCAAAGCTCGACGGCGATCACGGATGGCAATGGCAATGGCCGTACTCCACCACGGGACTTGCCGACGACGAAATTGTCCAGATGAGCGCGGGACAGCAAGGTTAGCAGCGCGAACAATCGCGTCAGACACGTCACGTAGGACGTCATCAATACAACCCGACAAAGAGGGAGAAAACTCGACCTGTGCAGTATATAGAGGCCAATCGGCGCGGTGGAAAGACCAACGAGGTAACCTCTCCATCGGGGAGCGGGAAGGGAGCGTGATAATCAACGGGAAATGGTCACTATCACAAAGGTCGTCGTGTGGCGACCAGTGTAATGAAGGGAGGAGAGAGGGAGAAGAAAGAGAAAGATCAATGGCAGAAAAGGTACCATGACCAGCACTGAAATGAGTAGGGGAGCCATCATTAAGAAGGCACAGGTCGTGGTCTGCAATAAATTGGTCGATAAGAAGACCTCGTCTAGATGGAAAGGCACTGCCCCACAAAGGATGATGAGCATTAAAATCCCCAAGGAGGAGGAAGGGAGGAGGAAGTTGCTGAAGAAGGGTGGTTAAGGCAGCAGGTGTAAGAGTCCTGTCAGGAGGGAGATAAAGATTGCATACTGTGACTGCAGAGTCTAAGTGGGCCCTAACAGCAACTGCTTCCAATGTAGTTTGGAGAGGAATCCACGTGCTAGCAATGGCTGTACGGACCAACGTACAAACGCCACCAGAAGCCCGCAAGGGTCCGACCCGATTTCGACAGAAAACACGGAACCCACGGAGGGTCGGTGAGTGAGCATCAGTAAAATGAGATTCCTGGAGAACCACACAAGCTGCTGAGTAGGACGAAAGAAGGGATTTCAATTCCGGAAGGTGACGATAGTAGCCATTACAATTCCATTGGAGAACCACAGAACGATGGTTTAAATGAGGGCTGAACACGCTAAATCCAGTCATACCGCCGGGTCCCCACCCGTCACCGACAAGGAGGGGGCGACATCCATAAACGACAGGTCAGAATCCGGTTGTGAAGCCGGGGAAGGGACCTCTGGTGACACCAGAGGCTCTTTGTCCCGGGACTTATGTTTCTTCTTCTTTTCAGGCTGAGATCGAGGAGGGCTGTGTGGCATAATGGAGCCAGCTGCAGCAAGATCAGGAACAGAAAGAGACCGGGCGACCTGGGGGCCGATAGACCGCGGCTCTCGCGGTCGCCGCGCTGCAGCAGACCTTTGACCTGGAAGGTGCCGGGAAGGGGCATCCCGGGAGAGGCGCCCTTGACCGGCAGACGCCGAAGGAGTGGGACACTTCTCCGGCTGGGGAGGGGGAGCGGCGCCCAGAGGAGAAGGTGTGGGAGCCGCAGGGGAGGGGGGAAGGAGAGGGGTCCGGGACGGGGGTAAGGAAGGGGGAGGAAGGGATGAAGATGTAACCAAGGCGTAACTAGATGTCATGGACACAGGGTGCAATCGTGCATATTTCTTACGGGCCTCTGTGTAGCTTAAACGATCAAGAGACTTATACTCCTGTATCTTTTTTTCTTTCTTATAGACTGGGCAATCTGCTGAACGTGGAGAATGACTACCATGACAATTTACACATACAGGAGGGGGAACACAGGGACTCCCCTCATGGAGTGGACGTCCACAGTCACCACAGAGAGGGTCCTGGGTACAGCGAGAAGACATGTGGCCAAAACGCAAGCACTTAAAACACCGCATAGGAGGTGGGATGTACGGCTTCATATCACAGCGATAGACCATAATCTTAACTTTCTCAGGAAGGGTATCCCCTTCAAAGGCCAGGATAAAGGCACCAGTATCAATACGATTATCTTTAGGACCCTTCTGAACAAGCCGAACAAAGTGAACACCCCGCCGTCCGAGATTGTCCCGAAGTTCCTCATCAGTTTGAAGGATGAGGTCTCTGTGAAAAATCACACCTTGTACCATATTTAGAGACTGGTGAGGGGTAATGGACACGGGAATTGTGCCAAGATGGGTACAGGCACGAAGGGCCGCAGATTGGGCAGCCGAAGCAGTTTTTATCAGTAACGAACCCGACCGCATCTTGCTCAGGGAGTCCACTTCGCCGAACTTGTCTTCAATGTGTTCCACAAAGAATAAAGGTTTGACACTGGTGAAAGTATCTCCATCAGTCCTGGTGCAAACTAGATAACGGGGGAAAGGTTTTGCCCCTAGACGACGGGCCTGACCCTCCTCCCAGGGGGTAGCCACGGAAGGGAAGGCCGAAGGGGCAAGAGAAGCAGCACTTGAGGAATCAGTACCACGCAGAGAGACGGCCGCAGAAGAGCGGCCAGAGGTTTGGACCCTTATGCGTTTCATCTGCATAGCGTCCGCCCTGATACCACCCACTCCGATCAGGGGCTCTCCTCACGGGCGCCACCCAGCCACAGCAAGGGCCGTCTGGCACGGCGGCCATTGCCGGGAGTTCCGATGCTCCAGGATGACGAGCAACCACTCCAAGGCATGCATGAGGAGGTCACAGCTCAGGTATCAGAAGTGTGATCCCTGTGTGTTCAGGGGGCTCAACCAAAAGGGTACATAGCGACCCCACCACACGGGCTGGCTACCGTGCTGGCTATGCATCCTAGCATCAGACAACGACGTAGAAGAAAAGGTGGAATATACTAGGAGGGCACACGTCGGAGACACTAGGTAAGGTGCTCTTCCCCAAATGGCTCACACTACGGAAGAGAAATTTTGGAATGGAGGTCAAACCCCAGAGGGGGACCAAGGAATGCCAAAAGGAGGAGATGATTACGCAACAAAGCCAGAGTGTAAAACCAACAGAACCAGGAGGATAGCGGGGGCCAACATAAGCAAGGACACCAATAGAGGGAGAGGAGAGGGCGAGGGGAAAGGGGTATGGAGTGGAAAGGAGGGGAAGGGAAAGGAAATGCAGCCCGGGAGAGAAAGAAGGCTGCAATGGCTCGGGGCCGCGTGCTCGCCACGCACGTATCCACGAAAGAGTTGTGGACCCCCTGGGGGGCAAGGAGACGGGCATCTACTCCTTGGCCAACGTGGGGAGGGTGCAGTTCAGGTATCGGCAGTACGATCCCTGTGTTGTCAGGGGGCTACAACCTAGAGGGTACATGACGACCCCACCACAACGGGCTGGCTACCGTGCTGGATTTCTGGTGCCATGGAAAGTCCATCATGATCGCTGGTGCAGACGGAGATGCACTATGGGCGTAACTTGGACAACCCATCAGGCGTTTAGGCCCAACTTGAGGAATAATGGGTATGGTGACAACGCCGGTGCAATGCTGAGTGCCAAGGTCTTAGTGCACTTAGGACCAGTGGTACACCATGTAAGGTGTCCTTCCCCAAAAGGCTCGTACTTCTGTAGAATTTTGAAAAATGGAGGTCAAACCCCAAGGGGGACCATCACATTAAGGCCAAAACATTTGAGACTCCTTTTAGTCGCCTCTTACGACAGGCAGGAATACCGCGGGCCTATTCTTACCCCCGAACCCGCAGGGGGGCTGCTGCGACATGATATATTTTGCTAAATATATATGTATTTATGAAGTGAACTTTCTGCAGTCGGTCTAACAATCGCATGTCATGGCCCTTCAACAAGGTTCCGATGACATTAAGTTTCTGCTCCCAACAGTTCGTGGCCATGCGCTTGGGATTCGCCCTTAACCTCAATTCGAGTTGGAGTCTCTCTTCAGTTACATCTAACTAGTGCGTACCTGTTGCACTATTGTAAGAACCGAGATGCAGGTTCATTTGGCTACAAGAATGCGTATGTTCCTCCAGCATGACGGGGCTCCTGCACATTCTAGTCGTCAGGTGACATTATCCAAACCTAACATTTCCCGGAAGGTGGATCATTACATATGGGCACTTTTCTTGGCCTTCAAGGTCCTCGGACCTTATCTCATTGGGTTTTTGACTGCGGGGATGGTTAAAGGCGAAGTCTACAAATAAAAAGTAAACCCCAGAGCCGATTTGATGGTTCGGGTTATGAATAGTGCAGCCCTCATAAAAGAACGCAAAGACGACCTCAGTAGAGCTACACGTGGTGTTATCAAGAGAAGTCAAATGTGCATTGAAGTTGGTTGGTGAATTTTTGAAAATCAACTTTGAATGTCCTCATTTGCCTTTGTTTTGAGTTTGTTAGCGTTACATACTAACAGCTGTATCTCTGTACTCAATAAAAAGTGGACGCATTTTTATGATTTTTTTTTCATCTGTACTACCACCTGCTAAAATATATAGTATTCCTCCTGGAACACACTATATAGATATATGTGTGGTGTCTGTTGTCCGAAAGAAAATGCTTCATGGCATTCTGCAACGACCTTCGATCTAGTTGCAGGGGCTGATACAGATTTCAGAGATGCTTGGCTGTCTGAATAAAAGTAGATGCTTCGATTTTTGTAGGGTCTACTCTAATTTTCCTCCGTGCACATGCTGACAGAAAAAAAAAACGTGTAATACTGTGGCCATCTTCCCTAAAGTGATTCTAGGCAGTACACTAGACCTGGTACTTTCATCTGTTTTCGACCTGTCAGTAAACCACTATATTATGTATCCTGCACGGTGTTATAGTTCGTTTTTCCACTGCTCCCTGCTTCCAACTGTTACATGGCAAAGTTTATTGGTTCAAAAATGGTTCAAATGGCTCTGAGCAGTATGGGACTCAACATCTGAGGTCATCAGCCCCGTAGGACTTAGAACCACGGAAACCTAACTAACCTAAGGACATTACACACATCCATGCCCGAGGCAGGATTGGAACCTGCGACCGTAGCGGTCGCACGGTTCCAGACTGAAGCGCCTAGAACCGCTCAACTACACCGGCCGGCGCAAAGTTTATTGAAACAGCTAGAAGTTATTGTGTAGTTAGTCGGCATTTCCCCAGCCATCGCCTTACTGATTTCGGATTCCGTATATTCTAACTATGTCCAGTTATTTGCAATTTGTAGCCTTTATGTCCCTGCCGCTGCCTCCATTTTAAGCCACAGGTGTAAGGCGTGCATGTCTAGCATAATATCCATTCCAAGAGTGGATGTCCCGCTAATTCCATCTGTTTGTGAAAGCAAGCCAGTCTCTGCACTTTGCCAGACTCCCTAGCAGCTACTTTCTGTTAGACTTTGTTCATATTATAAGCCAATATGTTACCATTGATCTTTTTACAAGGTTGTATATCCAGTACGTATTGGGTTTAGGCCCCAGTTTACACTACAGCAGATTCTAGTGCTCATAAGATTATTTTTCGCAGTGGAACAAATTCTTTATGTGAGGTGTTCATAATAGTTTTCCATCCAGGGCTACCTCTAGATACACTACAACCCTCTCTAAAGTTTCATCGAGAAACATAATTTTTCAGTATGTGTGCTGGACATGGTTCCCCATAAATAATACTACACCAATTTTCGGGGGGCTCGTCTTTAAATACTTTTTCACAATGTTCAGTGCACATAGGTTTAACAATACTAGCAAATTTTCTGAGTCTTACTGTGAATAAATCGTCTACTTATTCATTTCAAGAGTAGTCTCTCGCATTCAGCTCATCTATGAGTTCATTCACCACTAGGTTCTTCATCTCTAACCATTTACTCGAAGGTCTTATTACTCGACATGTAGGAAGATACAGAGAGCATCCAGAAAGGGTAGTGCTTTTTCCACCTTCCCAACAAGTTAGTGAAGTGTTACTTCACATGATTTGCTTCGTAAGTATTATGAAAATATGGCAGTTCATAGATAAAATTATGTATTCACAACAACAAAAATATGTCGGCAGAAAGCAAAAAGGTGCCATTATGAATTTGGCAGTACCTCAAGGTTTTCGGTTTGACGCTAAGGGTTACTAAAAGAAGCAAGACGAATTTTGCTAGAGCGTTATCTTACGGTCTTACGATTCTCTCATTGAATTTGTATCTGCCTTCTTGTAGCTCTGCCACAAAACAATTAAAATCTGACTTAACGAGGCTCGAAAGGCGAACAGAGGCAGCATGCACATGACAGGCAAGCATGTTACCTAGGAGCTAGCGAATAGGCGCGGTGGCTTCCACTTACTTACTGACCCAGTAAGCGCTATGGCAGGTAAACCGCAACATAAGAGGCGACAGTAGTAATATTTCCCATGTGGAACGGCTTTCGTGGAGTCAAAAGGATTAACTGATATCCTTATGTCACATCTCAAGCGAAAATCACTCAGTATTAAATTGAAATGATACGATAATATCAAGTGAATATAGCAGGATAGTTCTGTGCCATCAAGGAAGTAACTCGTCGGTCACAGAGTTGCCAAACATATTCTGCACTGTTGCCAAGTTTCAGTTATACCGCCAGGAAGGATACCAGCTGATGCGTTCTGTGAGTGACCTTGGAAGTGACTATAGCTTCGTTTCAAGGTTGCGGGTGGCAAGGGCCGCAAGATCATCATTATATGTCAATGAGTCTTATTCACATTTCTGTAACAAGGATTAGGGGCTAGAGTGCAATTACTTGTAATACATCGATGCACTGAATGCAAACTAAATATCATAAATTAGTAACTGCGGCAATTAGTTGTGTTTTACTGACTTAATCGGACCGAAACCTTGAAAGCGTATTCACCAGATGCGATTGACAGTTTTGGAGCTTCTCCAGTGGTTGAGTTGGCAATGTATATTTTTGCGGTGCAATATTGTTATTGAGATCACTGTCATTGGCACATCCACCAGAAGACAGGCATGGCCTGGCTTATTGTTGTCAGCTTTCCTGACAGATATTCTGCCTTTGTTCGGAACGTGAAGTCTTAGGGTGAATTCGAACATTCCATATGGCGAAAATGTGATGTTTCTATTCTTCCAGCTCTAACATTCAAATAACAGTTACAATAAGCGGCAGAAAAGCGCCTGTGAATCAACAGTTAATAATGCAATCATAATTAGAGGAATCTGACAAATTCCATCTGTCATCCGATAATTGTGAAAAACTACTTTTTCATATACACAGCACCATAGTATGAACTCAAGGGTTTCATAAGATACCTATACTTAATTTCGTTGTGATCGTTTTCAATGGCAGTACAGGAGGAGCAAAACCATATGACTTGAAACATACTTTTCCAGCGGGATTTGAATCTTTGGCTACAGTTGCAGTAGCACGTCCAGTGAGGTATCAAGAATGTGAGCAACCACTCACTGCTGTAGTATAGGCTAGGGCAGAAAGAAGCAGGTTTCCGACAAAGTAAACGATGAGACACTGTCACTGTCACTTATTTAACAGGAATTGTTCAGAAAATTACAACTATATCTAGTGAAGTGAGCAGGTTGATGCAGCTCCAGTCCGACGCTATCACTGAGTTGCCAAACATTTTCCGAATAGCACTTAAGACAAAAAAATATGTGTGTGTGTGTTCTTTCGGACTTTCCGAAATAACAGACTACGAATCGAAATAGACAGCCTTTTTAATCAATTAAAGATTGAAGGACAGATGTCCAGGCTGTCATGCGCATTAAAATAAAACAACGGCGTCAGATGAAAATTTGTCCCTGACCAGGTTCGAACCTGGATTCGTAGTGTCTTTTCTTTCGGACATTCCCGAAAGAACAGACAACACACATATATCCATATACAGGGGGTTATATGGCATTTTTTCTGCAATTTGACAATGCCACCACCACCTACAATATTTACTATTCCTCCTCAAACATCCCGTATAACTATTTGGGTCTCGACGGGTCATCGAAAGTTTTTAGTGCTAGACGCACGACATCGTCCGAACCCTAGCGGGAATATAGTGTGGCCGCGGGGGAGGGGGGGGGGGTGGTACCGCGCATGTAGTATGCGGCAAAGATGGGAATTCGCGTCTGACGAGGAGCGTGTGTAGATAGGTGCTGAAGAGAGGTTGGCTGCTGTGTCCCGACAGTGCTCACCGTCGGCGGCTCGAGTACTCCTTCCGGCATGGGTGTGTGTGTTCTCCATAGCGCAAGTTAGTTTAAGTTAGATTAAGTAGTGTGTAAGCTCAGGGACCGATGACCTAAGTAGCTTGGTCTCATAAGTTCTTACAACGAATTTACAAAATTTTAAATCCTAAATACTGCGTCTCGGTTCTTACAACAGTGCAATAGGTGCGCACTGGTTAGCTGCAACTAAAGAGACACTCCAACTCGGATTGTGGTTAACGGAATAATGACTTAAATTGTGAATATATTTCTGAATGGATGTTTGTTATGTATTTTTCTGTCACCTTTTTCACTGTTATAAGCTATGTTCTACAAGGAACGCACGCCACTGGAGGCGGCAATCTGTAATTTATTTTACCTTAATTACTACTTCAATATTGTTCCACAATTTAAAGGTGTATATGGGTGCAAACATGGAATACATGGGAATAATGCAGCTGCTCAGCGACAGGTGTGGGGCAGGCATTGAGGCCAGGCCTCGGATCTTCGACCCCTGCCCTCTTTGCCTCCGCCTACCTGGCGCTGAAAGTCTTCTCAAACTTTTAAATAGTACAGTGCTCAGCATGTCTGTCTGGTAAGCAGGAGGTCTAGGCTCGAAGCACAGTCGGACACAAATGTTCATCTGCCGTCTTAGCTGTATTTCAACGCGCTGTGTGGACGTCGGTCCTTCGATATTTAATATGAAATTGTTTCTTGATGCAATAGAGGTGATTTGCGAACATTTGTCTTGCCATCAGTGTAACGGGACTTCAGCGGCATTCAAACCTTAGTCATTGCTTTGTGCCGGCGTTAACCCATGTCATGTATATGTGAATCAGATTGTAGTACATATTTAGTCAAGTAACGAATAGTCAGTATACAAGTCTACTGGCCGGGGTGGCTGAGCGGCGCTAGGTGCTACAGTCTGGAACCGCGCGACCGCTACGATCGCAGGTTCGAATCTTGTCTCGGACATGGATGTGTCTGATGTCATTAGGTTAGTTAGGTTTAAGTAGTTGTAAGTTCTAATGGACGGATGACCTCTGAAGTTAAGTCCCATAGTGCTCAGAGCAATTTGAACCACTTATGAAGTATACAAGTATTTCCGAACAGTAGAAGCAGGATTGCAGCGAACTGATCCCTTAACCAAGTGCAACATAGAGTACCTGTGTAATGAGTCATTCCAGCTGCGTAGCTGAGGGTAATATTTGTTAAGCAATTCATTGCAGAACTAATGTAATACCCGCACGATGATCTCTGTAGTCATACTGTATCATTAGCAGCCCGCGAATGGAGTACTATGTTCGTTAAATCGGATTACTCCAGTTGAGGCCAAATAAAGAGAAGCGACGACGCCACAACACTATCTTAACTTACGTAGGCAGTCAGCGCTAAATAATGTGTGTCACCATTAACGTTACTGTAAGAAGTTTGACAGCATAACACCACCACAACTACTGACAACCTGAGCCATATCATCACGCAGTTGTAACTAGCAGTGATTACAAGTTGCTGATGTTTGTCAAAAAACAGCGGAAAGCGCCTCTGAAGTTCCATTTGCATTACGCATAGGACGGAGAGAATCCTACATAACAGTAGTAGGTGACCCAGCGAAGAGAAGAGTCCACGTATTGTCTCAAGTTGTTGCAGTTCGATATTAATGCAGTTCCCGATAGTTTCACACTAACGGGTTCTTTTGGCTATCGGAATACTCATATGTTAATTATAAAAGTGTAATTGCTAGAACGCTCAACTACGTTAATAACACCTCATTCTGGATTGAATACGACTCGGAAAGAGACATTAATTTGACGCTTCCATCCATCTCCTGACGTCTTACTGAATGAAGTATGAAGTGCACGCACAGTTGTGTTGCCTGCTGCATGGATTCTGTGAAGTGTTTTGGCAGCTGGCAGTCATTGCTGAATAGAGGCATTTGCAAATATCCCCACTGTTTTAGGGGTAATCGTATTTGTTGCAT
The DNA here is from genome assembly GCF_021461395.2 of Schistocerca americana. Taxonomy (NCBI): domain Eukaryota; kingdom Metazoa; phylum Arthropoda; class Insecta; order Orthoptera; family Acrididae; genus Schistocerca; species Schistocerca americana. The sequence goes on along the minus strand of NC_060120.1, from coordinate 194,349,497 downwards.
TTTTTCCATACCGTAATTAGCACAATAACATAAGGCTTGTTCTGCGGAAGAATTTGATGCCCACAAGTCTTAAATAAGAATCTCCTAGCGGGAGTAATGCATGAAAGGAGAATGACTATTGGACAAAAGAATGGACAGCTCCCTGCTTTTTGCGTTTCCGATAGCGCCTACGATAAGAATCTGGTGTCATTATGCTCCACAACCTCACACTGTTTATTTTTTTTACTTCATACTAAAACAAAAGTTATTATATGAGAAGAGGAAATGACTGATATGCTTCTCAGGAACTTCAGTTTTTCGTGTTTATTTTCTCACTTCATACTAAAACAAGGGCATTAATATGAGAAGAGGAAATGAAATATACGCTTCCAAGACATAATATTTCCTTGTGTGCTACTACTGCATACATGAAAGCCCTGCAGTTAATTTTTGTTTGTTGGATAAATTTTGATATCACCTCACATTCCTTTGTGAGACGATTCCTATTTTCTTGGGATTCAGATAGAGTGGACATTTCATCACTGGTTAATATTCTGATTACTAATGACATGATACCCGTTGCAATTGTTCCATGGCACCTGTGAGTAGAGTCTCACGTTGGTTACTATAAGAACACGCAGGCAGTGATATCCGCTCACTGCAGTCAGAGCCAAGGTGATTTCTTTCTGTTTATGGCGAAGCGTCTGCTGCAGTGCCCACGCTCAGCCAACATAAACAAATCGCAGCGGCATTGGGCATTGCTAATCCTGCACTTGTTGCGAGCCTCGACAACAAGAGCGCACTGTCTCTGCTAACGATACTATGGAGTTAATACATCTTACTTAACGTAGTATGCAGGTCGTGGGTTGGGTAAAAATTCAGTTTGTAACTTCCCATCGCATTAAAATACCTTACAGTCATATTTGATGCAATCTTTATTGTTGGTTGTCTCTCTAATATTAATAGTATTGATTCAGATTATGCGTGAACACGAAAACACACACAAACAGCCATTGACTCCAGTGAGGGTGACAACTACTGTGAGTTGAACAACACATGCACCAGTCAGTTCCTCAGTTGGCGTCGAGTGGATGAGATTTTTCCAATTACCTTGCATTGCAAGAATTGTAAGGAGGAGTGATAGTAAATGGACTTGTATCTAAAGAGCTGCGACAAAGCAAAGCTTGACCGATTATCAGATAATTGTCCACATGGGTTTTGTGGACGAGTATACTTTTAGTAACCAACCCACGCGCGATCATTACGTAAGATTTCTCGAAGGCGTAGGGGCATTGATTACATTAAGTCGTCGACAGTGTAGCGTGATGGTTTACTTCCCACCATACGTTTTCTACATTCGTCCAAAGGTCGCTTGCATTTGTAGGTCCACATGGCAATGACCTTGTTACCTCTGCCCACATATTCTCTATCTGGTCGATGTTCGGTGATGGTGGAACAAACGGCAACTGCTTTATCCTCTCTTGGCCCTGAAACCAATCCCGCACTGCTCTGCTATGATGGATGGGGCACTGCTCCTATAAATGAACTGTTTATCTCGTTCGTTCATATATTTATATTTAAATAACATATTAGTAATAAGCACATTGTATTATTATTTTCCGCAGTGTGTAAGATTCAGGCCTTGTCATAAATAAGTTATCTAGATTAAACCGTCCGATTAAGAATGTGGTTTACCCAGTCTAGCAAATGATTAGAGTCGTATTCGGATATCCACATTAAGCCTGACTGGCTGAATCCGATTGGAACAATCTGGTATCGAAATGAAGTTACAGAAATCGGATAATTTGAACGTCTGTATTCCAACAATGCTGCACACAAATTCCTATGATGAAGTAACAGGTATCAACTGCCTAAAAAAAAAAAAGTGAGAAATATGTCTACTAGCAGCAATGTAACGTAATTGTAACCCATATTTATGTGATGGAAATACTGAGTCGAACAATGCACATCTATTTCAGTGGTGGGAAGATGCACCATATCGGATTTGCTGATGACATAATGACAATAATAATAATAAAAATCCCGTCGGACCGATAGGGGAACTCCCCCCCTCCCTCCCGCCATATGGGCGGTACCGAGGTAATCAAATACTTGGGGTGAACCAAATACTAACGCAATCCTCAACGGCTACTCAATCCATTGAACTCAAAATCCAGACACGTGTGATTGAAAATCACCGTCTGTTAGCTCAATGAGCTCGGCTGAAAATATTTGCTTCTAAAGGCTTCAACACGCTCTGGTCCTGTCCAATCCTGGTATCACACAAGCCAAACCAACGAAACACAAGCAAACATGAACTGTGTAAGCAAAGTCAACTTTACCCCGGGTGGTACACAACCCGGCTGTCGACAGGCGGCAGTTGGATTTTCTGATTCTGGGGATTCCAGGTTGGCACGGCAGAGAATATAGAAGATCTCTTGTAAATTTCCCTACAAGCAGAAAACATGCATTTGAAAACCAAACATCGATACATTGATCCAAGCATGAAAACTAAATAATCTCACAAAAGAAATCGACCAACAAAGAATTCTCATCCTTGCTCTTCACAAATCACGACTAACTGACAGTGAAGCCTTGCATTACGGAAACCATTGCATCTTCCAGAGCAAAATACGACAAAAGTTAGCGAAAGTCATACCAATCTCCGGCGTTGCTTTTCTCGAACACAGATCTATCATCAATTCTGTCAAAGAAGTCACACCCATCAACGATCGACTTATGACTATGCTCATTCAGAGCCGCAGTAAAAAATATGCACTAATCAATGTACATGCCCCCACCAACATCTAAAATAAGAAAAACACCAAAAATGTTGAAAAATTCTGGAACGCACTCGAAAATACTATGAGCAAAATTCACCAAGATGACGTGAAAATACTAATGAGAGACTTCAACTCTCTATTTGGGACAGAAAAAACCAGTAGAAAAATCATTGGTGCAAATTCAACACACCGAAACGCTTAGACCAACGGCACACGTCTGACTGATATTTGCCAACAATTCAACCACAAAAGGATGTCTTCCCACTTTAGGAAAATACCATTTCTCAGGTAAAATGCTTGGCTACCAGGTGAAAGCTGCTGTCGTTCGCCTTTCTAGACTCGCTGAAAGCCAGATTTTTAATTCTTTTGTAGTAGAGCTACAAGCTGGCAGATACAAACTCAATGAGGGAATCGTAAGACAGCGCTCGAACAAAATTCGTCTTAGTACTTTCAGTAATCCTTAGTGTCAGAGCGAAAACCTTACGGTATTGCCAATTTCATAATGCCACTTGTTTTCTGCCGACATATTTTTTGTTGTTGTGAATACATAATTTTATCTATGAAATGCCACATTTTCATAATACTTGCGAATGATACAGGAAATGAAGTAAATACAGATCTCTTCGAAGTCAAAAGTCGGTCATATCTTACTAATTCGTGTTAAAAGAGGCTCAATCGCCTTACAGACACTTAATGCTTTATTAAGATAGACTGCCGTCGTGATGTTTCTGTAGTAAGCTGAACTTAATTTGTATTAGTACAGTGAATATTTTAATTGCATTTTTCATTAGTTTACTAATCGCAACAGTAATCAAAGAGAAATTAATCAGCAGCTAAATTTTCTTTCACGATATCTAAAACAATCTGACAATCCTAAAGTTGTTTGCAAATTCTACGCCTGTAGAAACCCACTGGTTCTAACGATGTCATTAAACCAGTATAGTTTTACGAGTATTTTCGTGTATAAATGAATTGCCTTGACGGTTGATCGATCAAGAGCGGGAAACGTAAAATTTTACGAATATATGACGAGAGGGCAAGTGCTTGAGAGAAGACTTCCCTATCAATACAAGTGCCTGAGAGACGACTTTCCTATCAATCTTCTGGATAGTTTTGTTGCTCGATTTTCTTACACTGCGACCGAAAGGTGTCTCAGTTGTTGATAAATTCCAGCTGTGTTGCACACACCCCTTGGGGCAGAATTCGTAGCCCAAAACACACTTTCGGAGCTATCGGATGTAAGATATTATGTTCACACTACTCTTTGCTCTAGTCTACATCTTTGGGTGGGGCTCAGCCTTTCATTTCTTCTTAGGAAGTTAACGATAAAGGCGGCATAACACGTCACCAGTAACAGTACTGCATAGGAATGCTCAATGAGCGACCTGATGACGTTCAATAATAGTAACTCCGTTGTTTTTTGTTTCGAATTAGAGCATGCAGTACTCCTACACCAGACTTCTGGACTTTGCCTGTTGAATGCAAATGTCGCATGATGGTAAAATGGTAATCCGTCACATATATCAGTAGTGGAGACTTCCTTAATGTGGAAAACCATTCATGGCAGATCGATCTTTGTTGAAACGAGAATATCTTTTTCTGGCGTATTTGTCCCAAAAGCACTCGCTCCACACATAGTTCAAATCTTTCTAGCTGCCTCCTCTACATTCACCCCTCTGCTCTACCAAAAGTAAACGTTGTGTTGCAGATGTTACACCTTTTTCCGCTTGCGACTCAATTTTACAATGTAGTCCACGATTTTTCGAGTATGCGAAATCCAATGCTTAACTGCACGATAGTAACTAGAACTTCAAATTCGAAAATGGCATTGATACATACACTGACAGCGTGGCGCCGCCTTCACATGGGCGGCGCCGGATTTCAGGCGGCGGGTGGCGTCTGGCCGGTGGCCGGTAGCCGCTGCAGCGCGAGGAAACGTTCGAGCGTAAGCTGTTATGATCGCGACGCAGCCACGAGCTGTCCTGCGGAATTGTATCTGGAATACTTGTTATTGCGGGTGGGTAGAATATTAAGCGAATTGTCTTCGATGTTCAATGAGACTCATAACTTTAGACCGAAATGTGGTAAAAAAAATGTAAACAGTTGGACGCGAACATGCGACTCCAGGTTTAGAATGCACGACGATTACCACAAGACCACGGGCTCACTCCTTCCGTATCACCTCGGAAGTAGACAACACTTCCTCCTAACACTTCCGCATCTTACAGTGTTGCCAGATTGTGCAGATGGCCGGACTTATAGTTGTCAGGGGCGGTCAGTTTTATTGGCCACCTTAACTGAACGACTCGGACTTAGTCTCTGTGGCGGCCGGCCGACGGTCAGTTTTTACGTCTAAGACTGTACATTACACAGCCACAAGACAGAAGAAGACCACTTCGTCAGTTCTATGATTTATTTGCAGACAGCATACTGGAGGGTAAAACAGCTCCAGAACCTGTAACCGCTCAATGTCATTCAATACGATCACGACGACATCCCTCGATCGACGTTAACACTCGTGGTGTCACTCGCCTTCATACATGGCAGCGGACGTTTGAAAATTCGAAAATTCGTAACGCTAGCTCAATGGTCGTCAATTGATTTAAATGCATTTCCCGACTGACTCTTAATTCAATTGCTGCGACGGGGGTGAGGAGAAAGAACACATCCTGGTGGTACCAGCATTATGCCTATTTAGATGTTCGATTAATCTGAATGTTTTTTTTTTCCTATTCGAACTCTATGCTGATGTACCGACAAGGACCATTTTCGCAGATAAACATGCAAGTACGTAATGGATGTTCAGTTTCTCAATGTAGTTCGTCGGACTCACATTATACATCCGCTGTAAGAACAATTTCATGCATTTACGTTTTTGGTGTCCCACAGAATTGGTTGGCTAAATATTATGACGATACGTTGCATGCAACTTCCACAGATATTGTTTGTCATGTAGTCAAGACTACGTAATGGAGCCAAAATCGTGGATACAATTGAAATGTAGTTTGTTTATCAACACTTCTCTTTTCACTAATTAAATATGAAATATGAATCGGGATTGGAGGTTATGATTCTATCCTTTTTTTAGTATTTCAGGTTCCCGTTAATTAATATCTGGTAGTTAATAAGCGAACTATTTTATATGCTGGCGCGTTGTTTGTATCAGTTACCCCCGCAACCGTCCAAGGATAAGATTCTATTAATGTTCCGCGCACACGCGTTTCACCATTTTATAAAATGCAGAATTACGTAAACTATAGCTTTCCGTTGCGCACAACTTTCGTGGGTTCCTCAACCATAATAGTTTCCCAAGAGGATTTTTCCCAACTAACACAAAGTTCGAATTATGTTGTCGGATTCAGTTTCACTCCACCCGACAATAAACGTCACTGATCACTTCGTCACACGTAATGTATTTTAAACGTGCTTGAAGAATCTTTAATCTCCTTAACGAATTTCGCAGTCGTGTACCACTTTTTCATCGACTAGCCCGATCGCGATAACTGAAGGTAGAGAGCTCAATAATGTGTTACATGTTCTTTTATATGTATTAGAAAAACAAACGCGCCCCTGTATCTTTCTGTCCCGCTTGGTCTTGGCTACTTTACTTTTTATTACTTTTCATTATATTGCTTCTTAGTAATACTGTGCAGTTATTAAAGTTTCGTATTACATTCCCTTTTTAATACTTCCAAAATAAAGTCTATATATCCCCCATTTTAATTAATATGATGCTAATTGACACGCCTGCCCGTAAAGTACCGTTATAAACCATAAACTTTTGGAAATATGATGGATGTAATATCTGAAAAGCAATCAAAAAGGCCGTGTGCCTAGCAATACATTGCCTTGAGAGTACTTTACTTTCTGGGTCAACGAACGCCATAGACTTCCGTTCCTTTTCTTGCTGAAGAAAATTTTACTTTCGTTTACGAAGAAGATCTTATGTGTCAATATTTTATTTTGATTTTTCACGCATGAACCAATGTTCAGAAACGGTAGAGCTTTCAAAAAACAGTTATATTATAAAAAAACTTCGAGTCGTGACAGGTATGGGGGCAGCATCGTGGCCAAGCCTCACACTTCTTGACCCCTGCCCTCTTTGCTGCCACCTGCCTGTCACGCACTCGCACGTCATTTGAAGTGGCAATCTGTTAGTTGCTCTGAAAAAAAGTTGGTGGAAAAATGGTGTAACGGTTAAAATACTGAAACAGTAAAAAAGTTGATAGAGCGGTGGACTAGTTAAAAAAAGGTGACTAAGTTACCTGGCTTTCACCCAGAATGTCCGGGTGCGATTCCCGGCACCGGAATGGAATTGTTTTCGAACTAACCACGACAAGTTTTGACCCAGCGAAATGCCGTTTCACGCCCTCCTCGCATTATAGGTACTGGTTAGTAAATGTCAGCCGAAAACAGTCGAGAGAAACGGGCACACAATGAAATTACTATCAGCAGCGGAATAAAGGGAGAAAAGACGCTAGTCCACTATTGGACTGCTACCATAGAAATGTTGCATGGCAATACGCAACGTGATACCAGCGTAGCGATGAAGCATTGTGTGCAGCGCGATTCGGTCAGGGAGACTGTCGCCACGTTTTGCCTCTCGGTATGCTATGTCTTAAAAATGAAGTATTATCTTAGCTACCAATAATTGTTATTCCTAGCAACGGAAGCTACAACTTTCGACATACCACATGTGGTAGAACTGATGGGACAAATTAATTTAAAGAAAATGATTAAACCAATTCTTTCTATTAGATTATCTTAGAAAAATATATAAAGACATTTTGTTCTGAAAAAGGTTGCCTTAAAACTAACCTATCACGCTAAAGTGTGATATAATTTAGTAATTTCTCCCTTTTCGATATGTCGAAACTGGAAATTCGTTCGTTGATCTGTGAGACGCCCTGCTAAACTTGCAAGACAGGACGGGCAGTTTAAATGGTGGAAAGGGGCCAAAATAAGCGGCTGTCAGTTACAACTTTTTGTTTGACCAAACATTACTAGAGCCAAGAAAATTTAAAAAACATAGCATTTTTTGGAACTTAATTACCGGCTGAATGCGCCATACAATCTCATGCCTTAAGGGCAAGACCACTAAAAATCAGCTGAAAGCCAATAACTTAAGACTCAAACCAAAATCAGAAATTTAAAAAGGCAGAAGGTATTGTCTTAAATCAGTCCATTCAGTTACGCTGAAGGCCCAAACAATCTCACACCTTAAGAGCAAAACAACTTTAATTTAAAAATCGGCTGAAGGCCCATCACTTAAGACTCAAACCAAACTAAATTTTTAAAAGGCCAAAGGCCTTACCTTAAAGCAGTTATTTAAATTAGGCTGAAGGCCCAAACAATCTTACGCCTTAATGACAAAACAACCTTAATTTAAAAATCGGCTTGAAGCCATACAAATACAAACAACAAGAACAAATAAAAAGACAGTACACCCAACGGCGCTCAGAAGTTTCCGAGGGTCAGTCTGGAATCCAAACACTAACGCTCGCGTAGGTGAGACGCAGTCGGCCCAACCATTCTCGGTTGGACGACAACCCAACTGACAGTCAGTCAACGGACCCACCGACAAGGTAAATTCCGCTCCATCCGACCAGCACACAACGAGTTCAATGGAACAACGTACAAAGTACTGGCATCCACAACCAATTATTCACTGAGCTGTCAAACTACACAAAGTGCTGGACAGCGACGACACGATGAGGAAAATACACTGGCTGAATTTACGTCAACGGCTAGGGCAGGTAAACGCAACGTTAACGGCCACAAGGCAGAAGATTCCGCTGGTGCACATCAATTCAAAGTAACCAAGTACAGTTAAACTCCAACAGAGGGTGGCTAAAATTTGCCAACTTGAAAACACACGGTGCTCGCGGGAATGTCCCAACAGCCAACAACGAAATCCAAACAACACAATGTGAACAGTCGTGACTTGCTGGTAGGTTAAGTCAAAACTCAGCTTTCGTGTCCAGGATCGGTGAGCCACGGACCTCGTAGCAATGGGAACAGCACCACACACTCCGACCGCGTGTGGACGCCGCCAGCGGCCTCGGCCAAACTACGCGCCGCGGAGATTTCCTCGCTGCTCCACGCTAACCGACCAGCTCCCCAGGCCCGGAAACGGTGAAAGGGCCAAATATACGTCGGCCGATGAGACGACCAACCGAACGACCAACCAACGGTCGTCCCTCCGTCGGACGGTTGATGTGTGTCGCCAGCGGTCGGCGAGCACTGGCTGTCGGCGCCTCACCGGCGCTCCGTCCTGGCTGCACTGCTGGTCCGTCTCCAGCTGACTGCCAGACACACGACGACCCGGAAATATTATCAGTCGCTCCAGAGATGATACGATAGTGCACTTATCGATACGCGCTGCTGCTGCCGCGCACGGACAAGTAAGGCAGGAAGTTAGTGACGCCATTAAATGGAATAAGAAAACGAGGCGGCAGTAGCGTAATAGAAGATGACAATCAATAAATGGCATGAACACGAGCCGCGCACGGCTCATTCTGCATCATGCTTTCCGACATGGAGTAACAACAATCAAAGAAATTGTAATAAGAGTATGTTCATCAGTCTGGATTACCTTAAAAGATGAATGTTTGTCAGAACTGACCAAAAACGACTGGCTCCAAATAGCAAAAGAGTTTGAAACCAAGGCCAATTATCCCAAACTGTCTCGGCGCCATTGATGGAAAGAATGTGCGACTGGTGAAACCAGCAAACAGTGCATCAATGTTCTTCACCTATAAGAAATATTTCTCTACTGTATTAATGGCAATTTGTGATGCAAACTATAAATTTTTCGCTGTAGATGTGCTGTCGTATGGTAAATGTCCTGACTCAAAGATATTTCAACAATCCGTGTTCTGTAAGCGAATACTGTCTAATAACTTGGACATTCCGGAAGACAAACACATTTCAGACATAAACAAAACGCCAGTGCGTTATGTATTTGTTACTGACGACGCATTTTCGCAGTCACACAGAATTATGTGTCCCTACGTAGATCTGCGACTTGATACAAAGAAAAAAAAGTATTCAACTTTCGTCGTTCTCGAGGAAGATGTTTCGTGGAGTGCACGTTCAAGATAATGGCAAGTAAGTGGAGGATCTTTCACAGTCCCCAGCAAGTGGACGTTCATTTCGCTATAGACATTGTTAAGGCATGTTGTGTTCTACACAACTATGTACGAAAGAGTGATGGTGTTCAGTATTTAGATACACTGTATGGATATTCTTCACTTCATGAAGATATTCCACAACAAATGCGTAGGCCTGCATTCAGTTCACACTACAGAAACGGTTTTGCCTATTACTTTGTACATGAAGGCGCTCTGCCATGGCAGTGGGATGACATTCACCGTAGTCTGAATTATATGCAATGTTGTGTTAGTAACGGTAAATAGAAGTAATAGAACTTACACGGCGTGTTTTGTTCCTGCGGTGCTACACATTCTCTGCCCCCGAATATCGTAGTCACTTCCTCCCCCATTGTCTTTGTACATTTTTGTCGGTATATCTTCAGATGACAAAACTCACAAAGGAGGCCTCTCCCTTATGTTTATAATAAATTTCTCCGCATCAAAGTCCACGATGACAGAGAGATCCTTCTGCGGGCAAGCAGCAGCAAACAAATAATAAAATGTAAAATATCTTCACAGCTGGAACCCATAGAGTAGAAATATCTCTGGAGTGAGCATTGCGTCCTGCGCATGTTGTCAGCATTAAACTGGAATTGTCACATGATCTAGGGACGACGTCGATTGTTTAATGCCATTTCGCGTCCGCCATCAGGTGACGTCACGTCTCGTCACATAACATCAAAACATTCTACAATACCTTTCGAATGGAGGCGTTCACACAGGTCGTCAACGGAACGTCACGTCATTTCACGGTACGTCAAGGTTTCTCGGGAAGAAAATTTTGACGGTACCAGTCTGTTACCATCTTAAGTTAACCTATTTTCGCCGCGCTCATTCTCCTTATAATAGCGGATTTTGTACTCTTGTATCTCCATAATCTTTGTTTTATAATAGCGCTTTGTTTTAGTGACAAATTGGAGATGATCCATGACGACTGGGATATTTTTTCCACTTTCTTACACAACCGAGGTCGTATATCCAAAGGCGAAAAGTTATTTAGGTTTTACGATAACACAACAGCGCTGACGCCCACAATGTACGTGTATAAGAACATGAGTAGACGAAGCAAATTCCACCATATGACATTTTAAGCAAAAATGTCAGCTTTAATGAAGGAGTCAAATACAGTTGTTTATGACGTTATTAATTACGTAAGAAAAAACATAATGGATAAGTTTAACAGGCTTCATTAATTCGTTTGAAGCTTTCTTTGATGTGTATGAATGTACACATTTTCCCTAGCAAATAATTGTCGATGTTTTGAAACGTTGTGTCACTTCTCAGTAATTTACCAAACATAACTGATCAAGAACGTAGGTTGTAAAGTTTGCTTCGGCCATTGACAAACTCTGTCGTTGTTAGCTCCTCAGTTCTGATACTATACTCTAACATTTTATGCATATTAGGGATGGTGCCTCAAAACTCCAATTTCGCCGTTCAGTACTGTGTTAAGCGACTTGACGAGATGTGACATGAAAGACATTTGATGTCGTGAAGCTTCTGTGACGTCGTGCTCGTTCATTTTGCTCTTCAAAGCTAAGAGCCCAATTTATTTCAAATATCAGACGTAAACTGCTATGGTGCCTGCAAAACGTCTATACTAAATCCACAGCACTTACGAAGGGAATCTGTCTTTACTAGCGATATGACAACATTCAAAATTTATAGGACAAATCTACGGCGTCCCGAGATCACGTGACCATTGTGGCAACGTATGTTGACAACACAAAATCAATTCTGCGCTTCTGAATGCTCACTCCAGAGATATTTCTACTCTATGGCGCTGTCCCATTCAGCTGCGTGCCACTTTGGCCGCAGCGGCGCGCTGGCCGGAGGCTGGTCACATGACGAAGTGCTGGCAGCAGCCGGCTTCGCGCTCGTTGCGCGGCACCTTTCCGTGCAAAGCTGGCCGCATCCGACCAGCCCATGCGTCTAGCTCCAACTACCATTCCGCGTTCAAATTCTGTTAATTGCCACTGTGCGATCATAATCACGTCGGAAATCTTTTCACATGAATCACCTGCGTACAAATGACAGCTCCGCCAATGGACTGCCCTTTCATACTTTGCGCACGTGAAACTAAAGCCATCTATAACTTCCTGGCAGTTTAAAACTGTGTGCCCGACCGAGACTCGAACTCGGGACCTTTGCCTTTCGCGGGCAAGTGCTCTACCAACTGAGCTACCGAAGCACGACTCACGTCCGGTACTCACAGCTTTACTTGTGCCAGTATCTCGTCTCCTACCTTCCAAACTTTGCAGAAGCTCTCCTTCTAAAGCCATCTGTATTTGTTCAAATCTCTACCCCGTGGCTTTCGTTACCTCAGTGTATAAATGCTTAATAAAGTCAGGGCAGTGGCGCTCGCGTCCTGCTTCTTCGACTGCAAAGGCCAGTCAGAGTTAGACATAGGACTCTTCTCTCGGATAACGAAGACAACAAAAGATGAACGAAATTAAGTCAACGTTGTGACATTATAAGTTCTTGCACCTACTGTGATGAAAAAATTACTCAATGAGTGAAGAAAAGTTCTAATATCGTGACTAACATGCTAGAAAAATCGTGTTAAGAATTTAACAAATGACGCCTCGAGCCAAAAATATCATTATAGCCCCCAAAAACACGTTTTTATGGTAGGTTTTTGAAGCGCGGCGTTTCTATAGTTTAAACTTGGATGAATCGGTTAAAATGTTGCACGAAGGTAGATAAATGGATGAAGTCAAAACTAATTTTTTTTATCTCATAATCTTTACTCGCTGTCGGGATACGATGGTAAAAAGTCGAGCTAAATGTAGCACGTAAAATTTTGTTCTTACAAGTGTGTGAATTCCATGACCCCTGTGGACTATCACAGGAGCAACACTGCTCTTTATTTCTTCCCTTTCCTTATTGTAATTTTATTCTTTGTATTTATTCTGCGGTTTCTTAAATATATGAGGTGTGTGCCTATTGTAAGCTCCAACTGTGAGGGGGAGGGGGGAGGGGGGTGGGGTACTGGCGCAGTATACAACACCTTTTTGCAAACATATACGTTTATTTATACATCTCATGTAATATTCCAATGGAATAGACATGGCTGAAATAGCGCGTAAAATTTCATTCTTACAAGAACATTAATTGAACACGCACAAACGGTTTAAAGTGAGTCAATTAAATAAAAAAGGCATTTTTATTACTATAAATTGGAAACTCGCTTTCAAAAAGATGGTTGCATTCAGATTTTGCGTGGAAAAAAACGCTTTTTTGTGAGGGTTTTTTTACACAAGCTACTTGTATGTTCCGACATTTTGCGAATTGCTTAAAATTTTGTGTGAAGGTAGACAAATTGTTTTGTGATAGCTTTATCTGTTGCCACGATATAGCGGTCTAAAGTTGCACGTAAAAAGCACACAAATCCGGTTTCATGCGAATAGCACTTGCTGAGACGGTTACGGTACAGATGATAATAAAAAATATATTCTGGCGGTAATTTTAAGAAGCGACTGTAAAAATCTTTCATCGTTCGAATTTTAAGTGCGAAATATAACGGGTTTCACATGAAACTGTGTTTCGTATAAATTCGTTAAATTTTCCAGTGCCACATTCGGATATAATTAAAAAAGCTGGTTGTTGCAGTTGATTATAGTTTCGTTATTTATATGTTAAAGATTTTATTCACCAGTGACTTTAAAAAAAACCTGTACCGAGGACTCAAAAATCTACATCAGTTGCCAAGCTATGATAGTCAAATGTCAAGATTATCGTAGAATAAAAGTTAAGAACCAGAATGAAAAATGCTCCTTTCATATCACAAACGAGGCAAATATGTCGTGAGCAGAGTCAGTGATTTAAAAGAAGGAAACTAGCTTTGCAACTTATCTGTGGGCTTCAAAGACAAATCAAAATATCTTGACATATTCGCACTTTCTTACGAGTTAAAACCCTACTCACGCATCACAGTGAGCTCTCTTGCCAGCAACGTGTTGGCATACCTGCATTTTGCAGCTTGTAGGCTAAAGCCACTGATATTACGCCTAAAATTTACCAGTCGTAGTAAACATATAATATCATACGGGTGAAAAGCAAATTTGTAATAGCTAAAAATGTGTTTCTGGGAGGATAAAATTTCTGGGGGTGGATTTGTTCCTGAAAGAGCGCTAACAATTTTTTTTTTATTTCTGGGTGGACGAGGTTGACTTTTTCTCAGAGGTGACCATTTCTCCCCCAAGGAGAGGTGTAAGAAAAAATAGACACAAATTTATGTGGTTCTAGAGAGTGGGATGCATCTACAGTAGGAAGTATCTGAGAGTGGGGGGGTGAGAGTGCGGGCACACATGCATCCCAAACTTTAATGACACATTGTGTCACATTGTGTGAGGTGACAAACGTTATGTTGGACGACATGACGGCATGTCCCATGTTATAGAACATGGCATTATGTATCATGTTACTTTAGTTGACAGGCTGCATTATATTCCATGACATTGTTACTAACAAGTAAAAATGCGCGTATATGTCAAGATATTTTAACTGAAGTGTCTTTGAGGCTGCCAGATAAATCGAAAAGCTAGTTCCCGTTTTTTACGTCCCTGACTCTGCCCAGGACATATTCGCCATCTCTATGCTATGATAGGAGCATTTTCATTCTGGTAAAATAATATGTCTCAGCCAGAGCCATGACGTGTGCATTGCTAGCCCGCCATCTAGCTGATCGCTGTCTGTGTGAAGAAAACGCTACTGTACATTAAAGACTTTCTTTCCTTTTCCCTGTGCTTTCTTTTTTCTTTGTCTTTGGCTTCCTTGATACCTTGGAAGATTTATTTTAAGATAGTTTTTGTAACCTACTTCCTTGCCCAGCGTTGTTTCTGTTTACATCATTGAACTGCTTTGAATGGAAATGTTGTTTTTTATTTTTTCAATACCATGTGTTCGCACGTTTATGAACAAGTTATTTTAAATGTTTTCCCATAGACAGAACAATGTGAAGTGGTGGTTTTGTATGAAATTGTAAACCATCATACTCGGTATAGTATTAAGTGAGATGCTTTGTGTAAGAATATATCGATACTTCGATCACAAAGCGCCAACAGGGAGTCAGGAGAGCAAGGTCCCGATCTAATGGGAGGCAAATAGGGATACCTTCCCCGGGCGACGATTTCAGGGGGTGCCAAATTCATATTCTCAAAGAAAATAACCTAATTTCACAAAGCGTCTAACATCCAGCGCACGTTGTTCTATCGACTATTCGTATCATTCTGAAACGCACCCCTGCTGATTTTTGAAAACATTCTAAGTAGATTTCTGAATGAATCATAAGTTGATTTTTGACTGCGTTCATACTGTATGTGATGCTTCTGCATCTAGAAATAAAAAAACTTTCCCGCAGACGAAAGGGGACGGGGCCACAATCGCTGAGCCGAATAAACCCGAACGGGTGAATGTGAATCGCTGTTTGTTCATGTGGCTGATTGGGTGTGCGAATGATCAGCGTTGTTATAAGTGTTTGCGAAATCCATAGACTCAGACTAACAGAGTGGAAATAGACGAGTAACAGGACTAACAAATGAGAAAGATTCCATATTATCTTCTCGATTTATCCAAGAAAATGAATTGTGACAGAAAATTTTTAACCAGATCGCTACACTGCTAAGAGCCTGTTGTACAGCCTCGGTTAGCAAAGCTTTCGGCCTGTAAAGCCTTCGTCAAAAATAGACCAAACACACACACACATACACACACACACACACACACACACACACACACCACACGAAAAAGCAACTCACACACACATGAGTTTCTGAAGATGTTCGTGCTCACGTCATGTGAGGAGTATAGCAATGAAGATGTAACGAATTAAGCACTTACTTAGTTTTTTAAGAGATCCATAATGGTTTATGTGGCACATACAGTGGAAGATAGATATTTTATGAACTGTATTCTGTGGACCTTCACCTTCAGGTGCAGGTTGTAACGCTGCGCTTTCGGGGCACACGATACTCCTTAAAGCCTGTACTATGGTAAGTTGACGGGTTTCACCTTATGAGAAAGGATTTTTGTATAGAAATTGACCGCGGGTACCTGAATGGAGGCAAATCAGACTTACACCCACTCTGTAATAACAATGATACGTCAAGCAAGTCCGAAATAAAACTACACGTCAGGACGGACAACAAACAACACAGAAGATGCTACCAATTTGTTAATAATACGGTCGCCAGCCTAATTAGGCATTAACTGAGTTTCTTCACTGTACAAGTTGATGTACGTTCATGCAAAACCACACGTAATAACACTGCATAATATGGCAAATTTTAGAACCAGAAAATCTACTGAACTGATAATTTCACTTTCTGTACTAATATGGATAAACCATAAATACACAACATTACACTATAATGTTTACTACAAAACTTCGTACTGTCTATTGATCTGATTAAAATCGGGCATAGGTTACCCTAGAAATAGCACTTTCGAAACACACACACAATGTCAATTTTGATAAAGGTAAAACACTGATAAATTTTGGTTTCTATTTTGGCTTTGACTTTGCTGGTCAAATCAGTTTAAAACGCTTCAGAATTCAAATGAATAAAATGGGGGGGGGGGGGGGACCCTGAAACTGTTATGATCACTGTATTAAAACCATTAATTACTGAAATCATTATGCCCTCAAGATTTCCAATATATGGTTTACTACTCTTTTTGTCTTATTTCCTGCTCATTTAAATACCATTATATCGGTCTCGAAATAATTAAGCTTCATTACTAAATCAGTATCAAAATTATCTTCCAACTTTGTCAGACCTTTGTTATTCGTCTATTAGTTCATTAACAAAAAAAGTTCTTTAAACATCATTCTAACATAGCTAGGTCTGTAGGTAATTATTATTAACATAAACTTTAATTCTTCATTTCGGGACACTTGGATTGCACAACATTTGGAAAGGACCCTGTCTAGGTTAGTTGTGAGGATAATTAAATGATAGGACAGTTCTGGTAAAATTTAAGTTGTTATTGATCAGTATGGAATAAAAGTAACACTGGTCCATACGAATACAGTACTAAAAAGTTCAACCTGTTCGTATCGATGCGGCAGTTGGCTGGCGGCGAGATGGCGAGGCACAGAGCACACATACAACCACAGCAATGGATCTTGACGTATCGGCACTTTACTTCTTCTTAGCGTCGCAATACTTTTCCATTTAGTGCCTATGGAACGGCATATCCGAGGCTCAATGAAACTACGTCTTCCAGGAGAGTCTCCTCGATCCAGGACGTGTTGCTCAGACCAATGCCCAACTCCGACTACTACTGCTGAGCCCGTTATTCCGTGCAGCGGCCGTGTGCATTTTCCCGCGCTCACCTGCCATCCACCTTTTACCGCTCCCCTACAGACAGGGTATTCACCAGAGGTTTTGCATTCTACATATCCTAACACATTGCCTACGTATGGACCAGACGCACAATTACAATTTTAAACATGTTACAAAAGATTCAACGTTTGTTACACTTCAATTCTATCACAATATTGCTTGAAATTTGACATAAACATTAATATTCACAATGAAAATTGTTTACAGTTTCTTTAACGTAATGGCATCAAACAAAAACAAAAGAAATGAAATCGGAACATCGATTACACTAATTTATCGAAAAATCAGAAAAAAATATTATTTGTATGATAGTACAGCGTTGTTGTTGTTGCACATGCCCCTGTTTCCAGTAAATTTCACTAAGTGCAAATTTGATGGGAACACTGAACTTTATATTTATACAGGGGTTCTGAATCTTTGTGTGAATGTCCCATCACAAAAGTTTATACCACAAACTTCCTTTCACTCACATTATCTAGGTCTATGCTTTTTAAAATATCAAGAACATTTACCTATCGTTTGCTTAAGTGCCTTTGGCACAGTCCAACCTCCTATCACAACATGATTTAAATAGTAAATTACTCATTTTTTATTAAATTTCTCAAAGAAGTAATTTCAAATTCTGGAACACTAACACTTAACAATAAAGCAGATACAAACACCTATATACACTATAAAACAATTGGTTGCTGCTTGCATTGTACGGCAGTCCATTTCCTTATTTACTAATAAACACACAATAATATTTAAAAAATTCACTACATATATTTGCTGCCTATTATTCAGATTTGGGCAGTCCATTTCGCATCATTTTACCACATCACCTGTACCACACTTACAATTCTCCATTGACTATTTATCTGCCCTCTTTGATTTTTGGCAGTCCTTTATATTATGACTCATATACTGCCCACTTTGGTTTTGGGCAGTCCCATCTTTTATCTGGCTTACAGCATTTGCTTTTTCTTTTCAACCCTTTTCTCCATACATCTTTACATTTATAGTACATTTGGTAATCTGAAACTCACATAAGTACATTAGTACACTGATCTTGGTATACATATATTGAAAAATATTTGTTACATTTGGAATAAAATAGTTTCAGCATAGGATACATCACATTTACTGCAAATTGCTTTCTGATTGTACTTAGGTCACTCACTCCTAGGAACATACAGTTTCAGGTCCACAACGTTCCTTACACCTAAAGGTCTCTTGGATTTTGGGTAGATCAGGTAGTAAGCATTATCGTGTGGAATGTTCTGTATTATATACGGCCCATTATAAATGTACTTAAATTTGGAAATTTCATGGTTCAGTTCACTAGATTTTTCGTGGGTTTTTAAAAGAACATAATCCCCAATTTTAAATTTTGAAACTTTCAGATTTTTATCATGTCTTTTAGATCTAGATTCGGCTTTTTGCTTTGCCCTTTTTCTGACTAATTCTTTCTTTTGACTCAACCCCAAGCTTGTACAAGGTGGAAACTCTAGTTTTTCCTCAATTAAACTTTTACTTCTGCTGCCTAACAAAATTTCTTCCGGTGGGAACCCAGTACTTTCATGATGTACTGTGTTCATGACGTTCTCAAAGTCCAATATAAATCTGCCCCAGGCTCTAAATCATGCTCCTTCCTGTTTTTTCCGCAACGCACCTTGGTCGACTGTGACATCATCCCAAGATACGTTCCTGACCTGTGAACCATTTATATCTGGTGGCTTTCTAGGTTTCTGGAGTTCAAAGTCTTTGCTTACTTGAACTCTTTGCAAAATTGACACTGAGTCGTCCGGTGGCTCCTTTTCTCTGTGTTCAGTCTCAACGTCTGGGTTTTGTTTTGACACTTCATCATCGGTAGGTACAATATCGCAATTAGCTGTATTCCCATTATTTTCACTAGTACCGAAATATTCGTCATCTGAACTATCGTCCGAATCCGACCATTCTGGATCGCTTTCAGGTTCTAACATAAAAGGTTTTCTGAGACAGGCACTAAGTTCTTCCTCTGCATTTTCGTCAGGCTTTGATTTTAATTCGGTATCCTCTTTCGACAAAACGGCCTCATTATCAGCTTTACTCACATCCCCTGTTACTTCATATTTAGTGTAATCCTCGTGGACTTCAATTACTTTTATGTAATTACCTGCCCCTTCTCCACGGTGCCTTTCGGTAGCAGCGTGTACTGTTGGCGGATCGTTAACAGAAGTTACTTCCTCGTCAATGCTTAGGATTCCATCCTCCAATTCTTTCCTATCTTTAACCTTCGTCCTATCGGCAGCACGCGTACTTTGCGCGGCGCTATTTACTCTCTCCTCTTCAAATTTGGGCCACGTCACCTTATCGACGTCCCTACTATTTCCTTTTCCACTAATTAACCTCCTTGCCTCATACTCGTTCTTAAAATCCTCCCACTCACATTGCTTGAGGCCCTTGTACAGAGCGTCGATCTGCACACACCAATCAGTTACTACTGCTAATTCATTCTCGCCATTTACTTCATTGCTAACACTGCTAACCGCACCTCTCTGTGTATACGCAGTTTCATCTATTATTTCCTTCGCCACGGAATTACCACTCGTAATGTATTCACCAGCTCTTACGGCAATGTTCGTACCTAATGCTGCCGCATTGCTAGCGGCTTCTCGCTGAACAGTTGTTCTGCTAGGCTGGGCCGTTGCCCTCTGATGCTCCACTCGCCTGTTAACAAGTATTGCTCTGCGCGGCGAAGATGACTCACCAGCGCTCGCACCTGGCGCTTGTTCCCGAACTACACGTTGCGTCGTTCCACGCCTGTCTCTAACCTGTCTCATAACTTTACTGTCAGTCCGGTAACATTTCTTAAATCGGGGCCGGTATGTTCTGTCTGCTTCCGTTTGGCCCGCAACGTTCGCGGAAATCAGTTTCCCGCGTCGTTATTATTTTGCGCGGCGTACCCTCTACCACGACCTGGATAACTCCCTCTTCCTCTTCCTCTGCCTCTACCTCTTTGTATCACGTTGACGCGAAACCCATCGCCGTCATTTCTCTCGTCATTATTGCGATTATTTCTGTTACTAAAATTCTGATAATTGGCACGACTTTCGCGCCAGTGATCTTCGTCTTCGACCCTTTCGAGAAACGCTTGGAAGCTGCGATGATTGCTTCCGACGTAGCTCTTCGAATCTTCTGGAAGCTTTTTATATAGCTCCCATACGATTTCTGAATCGGATCTTCTCCCTCTTAAATGTGTCAACTTTCGGTACCAATATTCGCAGAAATCTTTCAAAGAATTCCTGCCCCTGTTATCATGAAGTTTGGCCATGATAAACTCGCGCCACAAATGATCCTGTTTTTGTTCGGACCAGTATTCTTCCGTAAACTTTTGTTTAAACTCTTCGAACGTCATTAGTTCGTTATTCAAGTTAATTTCCCAGCGCTTAGCGCCACCTGCTAAGGCGCTAATTACTACGTTTATCTTCTCCTGACCAGACAAGTGTTCAGGAAACATTCTCTGGCAATTTTTAATGAAATCCAACGGATGCCATCCGTTATGTTTCTTGGCGGGATCGAAGCGCTCCTCACCTTCCAACAGCTTCGTAAGTGGTGTGCCATTACAGACAACACCAGGCCTATCTTTGATTTTACTCTCGAGATCGAAAATTTTGCCTTGAATTTTCGATGTATTTTGTTCACACTTTTGTGCACATCCGGTAACTTTCTAGTCTAAATCTCTTTCAGTGTCTGAAACTGCCTTTTTCAACTGTGAGATTCCGTGTTGACATTCGTTTACGATCTCAGTTTTAAGACTGAAAACTTTTTCGACTACTTTTGTTTCAACCAGAGGCTCTACTTTCTCTTGGATGTTGAGAATTTCAACATCAGACCTACTGTTAATGTTGTCAATTTCCCCCTGCATAGTATTCATATTTTTATTAATTGTGTCAATTTCAAACTTCATAGTATTTACCACAGAACTTAAATTACCCACTTTTTGTTCTACCTGGTCTATTTGATTACTAATTTTAATTCCTTGCTCTTCGACCTGTGCTTTAAGCTGACCAACTTGTGTTTTAAACTGCTCGTCAACATGTGTTTTAAGATGATCGTTCTGAGTTTTGAGCTGCTAATCAACATGTGTTTTAAGCTGATCATTCTGAGTTTTGAGCTGGTTACTTTGTGTTTTGAGCTGCCGATCAACATGTGTTTTAAGCTGATCATTCTGTCCTGCAATTTGTTTGGTTAATTGTTCAAATAAGTCGTTCATGCTTAAAATTTTCACGCTGTTTTGTTCTACGAAATCAGAGTGTTCCGATCCTACATCAAAATTTTCTTTCGGTTCTTTCTTTATCTGTGGTGAATCAAACATCTCAGTGGATTCGCTCTCGTACCCACTATCATCTACAAAGTCATCCTCTACTTATTGTTTTATTCCTTGCTGTGTTCGAGGCAATCTCGATATTTCAGTCTGTTCGTTAACATGTTCGTGATATTGTATGTACGCCAATTGTCTTCCGCTAACGCCATCTGTTATCTGGCCGCGTACACTCCTGTCATTGCCAGCCGCATTTTCCATTACGCTCGGCACATCTACTGTTTCTACGTTCCTGTCCATACTGAAAGCAAATTACACCACACTACCGTACTTGACGTTCACTGCTATTTATTTTACTAAATATTATTGCAATTCGTGCCACCGAACATCCACTGATCGGTATTCACGTTAATTTGTGACCGACAACAACTGGATGTCCTGTCAACGGGAGCCACTTGTAACGCTGCGCTTTCGGGGCACACGATACTCCTTAAAGCCTGTACTTTGGTAAGTTGACGGGTTTCACCTTATGAGAAAGGATTTTTGTATAGAAATTGACCACGGGTACCTGAATGGAGGCAAATCAGACTTACACTCACTCTGTAATAACAATGATACGTCAAGCAAGTCCGAAATAAAACTACACGTCAGGACGGACAACAAACAACACAGAAGATGCTACCAATTTGTTAATAATACGGTCGCCAGCCTAATTAGGCATTAACTGAGTTTCTTCACTGTACAAGTTGATGTACGTTCATGCAAAACCACACGTAATAACACTGCATAATATGGCAAATTTTAGAACCAGAAAATCTACTGAACTGATAATTCACTTTCTGTACTAATATGGATAAACCATAAATACACAACATTACACTATAATGTTTACTACAAAACTTCGTACTGTCTATTGATCTGATTAAAATCGGGCATAGGTTACCCTAGAAATAGCACTTTCGAAACACACACACAATGCCAATTTTGATAAAGGTAAAACACTGATAAATTTTGGTTTCTATTTTGGCTTTGACTTTGCTGGTCAAATCAGTTTAGAACACTTCAGAATTCAAATGAATAAAATGGGGGGGGGGGGGGGGGGACCCTGAAACTGTTATGATCACTGTATTAAAACAATCAATTACTGAAATCATTATGCCCTCAAGATTTCCAATATATGGTTTACTACTCTTTTTGTCTTATTTCCTGCTCATTTAAATACCATTATATCGGTCTCGAAATAATTAAGCTTCATTACTAAATCAGTATCAAAATTATCTTCCAACTTTGTCAGACCTTTGTTATTCGTCTATTAGTTCATTAACAAAAAAAGTTCTTTAAACATCATTCTAACATAGCTAGGTCTGTAGGTAATTATTATTAACATAAACTTTAATTCTTCATTTCGGGACACTTGGGTTGCACAACATTTGGAAAGGACCCTGTCTAGGTTAGTTGTGAGGATAATTAAATGATAGGACAGTTCTGGTAAAATTTAAGTTGTTATTGATCAGTATGGAATAAAAGTAACACTGGTTCATACGAATACAGTACCAAAAAGTTCAACCTGTTCGTATCGATGCGGCAGTTGGCGGGCGGCGAGATGGCGAGGCACAGAGCACACATACAACCACAGCAATGGCTCTTGACGTATCGGCACTTTACTTCTTCTTAGCGTCGCAATACTTTTCCATTTAGTGCCTATGGAACGGCATATCCGAGGCTCAATGAAACTACGTCTTCCAGGAGAGTCTCCTCGATCCAGGACGTGTTGCTCAGACCAATGCCCAACTCCGACTACTACTGCTGAGTAGAGTTGTGGCGATTCGTGAATGAGTCGTTCATTTGAACGACTCTAAATAAAGAATCGTAAGAATCGAATCGTCATACGGACGAATCGTCGTTCAAAAGAATCGTAAGAACGATTACGTGTTTCCGACTCGTGACGATTCCAAGTTCCAACGATTCATCGATTCTTGGTACGCTATGCTTCGAAGGGAACTTCCGAATCATGCCGAGTCGTGCCGAATGATTACGACCGCCAGATGGCAGTCAAGTGGAGGATACGTGTGAACAGAGGAAGTTCGGAACGAACAAACCAAGCTGACACTTGGCGGTGGCTGACTGGAACGAGCGTAAATGCATTTCCCATTTCCTGTCGCTACCATCAGCCACTGTGCCGACGTCAGCTTAGTTTGCGCGAGTAGTACACGAACTAGTGATGACAGAAACGATATACAGCGAGTACACAGCTCCCAATACACACGATTAAAATCAAGAAATCCAAGTATGATGAATAAATACGTACCTCTAATTGTTGCAGATGCAATGCAAAACACACACACCTTCTTTACAAACGAGCAATAGCACTTGGATTATGTATTATATTTCGCGTATCTCGAAAACGGCCCTAACGATTTGGATGAAATTTTGTATTTAGACTGGTTTTTGCTTTTTGAGTTCACCTACATAGTTCCATTCTTTCGTAAAAAGTCAATTTTACAATATAGGCCTATATATCCTACATAGTTCCATTTGTAAAAACGCAATTTTATATTATAGAAACGCTATTTCACATGTTTTTATAACGCCATCTAGTAAAACTTTGTTAGTACGTATTGAATGTAGTTAAGGTTTTGGTTTTCATGTTTATCTGTATATAGGTGTCTTTCCTTACAGCATGCGATTTTACACAAAAGAGTTTTTTAAACAGAAACGCGAATTTCGTGTTTCTTGGGAACGGCTTTAACAGTTTGGATGAAATTTTATATTTAGATACGGATTTTGATTTTTAAGTTTATCTATATTGGCGTGTTTCCTGAAAAACTCGATTTTACACAATAAGTATTTTATATCGCAATTTCATAAATCTTTGTTACTATTGGATGTTACAGTAGAGGTGTATCAAAATTTTGTGAGATGGCGGTATAACATTATCCGAATACGAACACGTTGGACTTACCGTAAATCCAATAGTAACAATCATCCTAGATATGTTTTAGGTTAGACATGGTGTCCTTTCATCAATTAAGGCATTACACGTATAAATCGAGAATCACGCTTGTAACATCATATGCATATTTACTTATAAATAAACTATTTCTGGCATATCTCGTCATGACACAGTTTGATTCTAACCCCATTGACAATTTCAGACATGTCCTGCCATCTGTGAGTAAGATGTAGAACTTTTTGCATTCCGTAAGAATCGTGCCATTGCAGACTAGAATGAATCGTGAAAGAATCGTGAACGAATCGTAGGAATCGATTCGCTATGTGAGATTGAATCGTAGGAATCGAATCGGGAAAAAGAATCGTGTTGCCCAACTCTACTGCTGAGCCCGTTATTCCGTGCAGCGGCCGTGTGCATTTTCCCGCGCTCACCTGCCATCCACCTTTTACCGCTCCCCTACAGACAGGGTATTCACCAGAGGTTTTGCATTCTACATATCCTAACACATTGCCTACGTATGGACCAGACGCACAATTACAATTTTAAACATGTTACAAAAGATTCAACGTTTGTTACACTTCAATTCTAATACAATATTGCTTGAAATTTGACATAAACATTAATATTCACATTGAAAATTGTTTACAGTTTCATTAACATAATGGCATGAAACAAAAACAAAAAAATAAATGAAATCGGAACATCGATTACACTAATTTATCGAAAAATCAGAAAAAAATATTATTTGTATAATAGTACAGCGTTGTTGTTGTTACAAGATGTCAGAAATAATTTATGTAATAATTGTGGGGATACAATAGCACAGAGTTTGAGGCCCTCTTAACTTCTGCCAGTGGCTAGAAACCGTATTGCAGCTAACATACTTATCGGAAATGAAATCTAAAAACCGAAATACAGACCGATTAGATCTTAGATTTCATTTTCGATACATATCGGAAGTAAAACCGAAATATAGACAGTGGATATTTATTCATGAAATATATTTGGTTGATTGTTACAAGAGTTCAAAACGTCCAGCCTATATTCAAGCCTTCTGCAGTGAAGAGTAAAGTGTGAGATTTATTTTACAATTGTTGAATGCTTCATTTCTTATACATCTGCTGTTATATTTATTAGATGACGTGCGCCACCACCTTTTGTAGTCTTCCTTCTTCACACTTGAAATGAATTTCTTAAATTTACAGGGGCATCTTTTATTCTACATACATAAGTAAATTAATAAAGTATACATGACCATATTTTGTTTTATTTATCTTGGTTTACCAAGGAGTATTGCTTCAGGTGCAGGTATCAGGAATAAATTATGTAATAATTGTGGGACACAACAGCACAGAGTTTGAGGCCCTCTTAACTTCTGCCAGTGGCTAGAAACCGTATTGCAGCTAACAGGCTCGCCGCACAGCTCACAGCCACACTCATGGTTGTAGTCTCCTTCCTTCAGAATGGTTTCGTGTCGATCAGCAGCTCCGAAATGCGTGCCTCATTCATTCTTAGATAATTAAGAAAATCATCGCCTTCGCAGCTCGTTTACTACCAGAGCGTGGATGAATTTCTTAATTCCCATTAGCCGTTTCTTTGCCCACAGCTTTCTCTCGGCTTTTTTGGCTTCGTTACCTCTAAAACAGCTAAGGCAAACTCCAGTTTTTCTTTCTGTGTGAAATCAAATTGGATCCCGAAAAACTCAAAGAACTTAAGATAAACAAATCATAACATGAGGGCGGCGTTGTGATCGCTGAGTGCAATAGTTCGGGATGTGTATGGGCTGCCACAAAATTTGGTCGGTCCGTCTGTCGGCCGACATACTCGTGCCTTAAATGTTCAGAGTGCGAACGAACGAGAAGCTAAAAATTCGAAACTGTGACTATTAACAGCTAATAAACGTTGTGACGTCAGTATATGTACCGTGTTAATTGAATGAAACGAATCTTACCTGCATCGACGTTTGTAGATACACTAGCTGAAAGAATTTTACAAGCATTGAACTGTTCTACTGCATCCACGAAGTTATAATTGTTGAAGTTATAATTGTGTCAACCTTGTGTTAATTTCACATTTTCACTCTTTCAAGTAATTAAAACAATTCCACTTAACATTGAACAGCATTTCCAGTGCCATCGAGAATTGAAGATTAAAATCAGATTCGTTCTTTAAATAAATTGCTACTAGAGATATCATTTTTTGCATGCTTATTATCATCCTATTGTGTCTACATTACTGCAATTATTAGCTGAAATACCAAAGTTCTCACTCTTTATTTCTCCTTCACTTTTATTACACGTCTATGTGTATATACACTCCTGGAAATGGAAAAAAGAACACATTGACACCGGTGTGTCAGACCCACCATACTTGCTCCGGACACTGCGAGAGGGCTGTACAAGCAATGATCACACGCACGGCACAGCGGACACACCAGGAACCGCGGTGTTGGCCGTCGAATGGCGCTAGCTGCGCAGCATTTGTGCACCGCCGCCGTCAGTGTCAGCCAGTTTGCCGTGGCATACGGAGCTCCATCGCAGTCTTTAACACTGGTAGCATGCCGCGACAGCGTGGACGTGAACCGTATGTGCAGTTGACGGACTTTGAGCGAGGGCGTATAGTGGGCATGCGGGAGGCCGGGTGGACGTACCGCCGAATTGCTCAACACGTGGGGCGTGAGGTCTCCACAGTACATCGATGTTGTCGCCAGTGGTCGGCGGAAGGTGCACGTGCCCGTCGACCTGGGACTGGACTGCAGCGACGCACGGATGCACGCCAAGACCGTAGGATCCTACGCAGTGCCGTAGGGGACCGCACCGCCACTTCCCAGCAAATTAGGGACACTGTTGCTCCTGGGGTATCGGCGAGGACCATTCGCAACCGTCTCCATGAAGCTGGGCTACGGTCCCGCACACCGTTAGGCCGTCTTCCGCTCACGCCCCAACATCGTGCAGCCCGCCTCCAGTGGTGTCGCGACAGGCGTGAATGGAGGGACGAATGGAGACGTGTCGTCTTCAGCGATGAGAGTCGCTTCTGCCTTGGTGCCAATGATGGTCGTATGCGTGTTCGGCGCCGTGCAGGTGAGCGCCACAATCAGGACTGCATACGACCGAGGCACACAGGGCCAACACCCAGCATCATGGTGTGGGGAGCGATCTCCTACACTGGCCATACACCACTGGTGATCGTCGAGGGGACACTGAATAGTGCACGGTACATCCAAACCGTCCTCGAACCCATCGTTCTACCATTCCTAGACCGGCAAGGGAACTTGCTGTTCCAACAGGACAATGCACGTCCGCATGTATCCCGTGCCACCCAACGTGCTCTAGAAGGTGTAAGTCAACTACCCTGGCCAGCAAGATCTCCGGATCTGTCCCCCATTGAGCATGTTTGGGACTGGATGAAGCGTCGTCTCACGCGGTCTGCACGTCCAGCACGAACGCTGGTCCAACTGAGGCGCCAGGTGGAAATGGCATGGCAAGCCGTTCCACAGGACTACATCCAGCATCTCTACAATCGTCTCCATGGGAGAATAGCAGCCTGCATTGCTGCGAAAGGTGGATATACAGTGTACTAGTGCCGACATTGTGCATGCTCTGTTGCCTGTGTCTATGTGCCTGTGGTTCTGTCAGTGTGATCATGTGATGTATCTGACCCCAGGAATGTGTCAATAAAGTTTCCCCTTCCTGGGACAATGAATTCACGGTGTTCTTATTTCAATTTCCAGGAGTGTACTATAGATTTAAGTGCTGGACGATAAAGACGATGCTGCTGTGATCATTGCTCTACTTTGTTGCAGATAGGAAGAAAATATGGGTGAAAAATTAGTTCAAGGAGCTTAAAAGCTCACTCATGAAAGCTTGTTGAGACAATTGAGATTGAACGAAAAAAAAAACATTGTCATAAGTTTTTGTGTGTTGTTCGTCTAACATTTGATACATTGCTGGAAATGGTTCTCCTCATATATTGGTGTGCCCATACTGAGGCAGTTTCCCATCTTCCGCCTCGCCCCTCCCCCATTTTGGTAAATTACTGCTAATGCCCATATCCCCATCATCAAACAACAAAACAATACAATGCGAGATGCAGCTCCACAAAGTCAGCTCTTCTATATTCCGCTACGATATCTTGCCAGAGGCAATTCTTTCAAAGACTTGAATTTTACAACTGCAGTTTCACCTTACAGTTGTGGGTTCTTCTCCCCTACACATGTCAGTTGAAAGAGAAGTAGACAAACTGTAAGAAACAATGAGAGCTTTGCTTGAATATACAGTATATACGAGAGCACAAGCATGCATCAAAACTGCATAGCTACGCAGACATACATCACTAGATTGGCAATACTGTATACGCTAGTACTGTGGTAAAGAGAGTTCTGGACCATTTTGTTTGTGTGGGTTGGTTACAGTCAAGGACAAGCATACATTCAGTGACAAATTATAAAACTCCCCATAACGTATTGTTAAGTTGTTTGATTATGACCCCTTGAGGGTTGATTTATGATGCCCTGGGGAGAATTTGTCCTTCTGAGAAAACCTCTATTCCTCTTCCTCCCTAACCCCTCTGGGAAATCCCGAAACCCCTTCCCCTCACCGATACAAGTGCACTTTTCACATAAAACAGGTTTACTAATTAATTGAATTGATCAATTAATTACCCTCTCCCCACCTGGGAAACACCCTAGCCCTCCCCTCCCTCACTTCCCCATCGTTTCCTCTGTCTGGAAATAGGCAGGAAAAAGACTCAGTCACTGCTGGAAAGGAAGCAATTCATGACATGAAATTCCAATCAATGTCAATCATACAGTGAGTAAATCAATTTGAATATTCTTTATTTAATCAATTTGCAGGAGACAGGGCTCCTCCACTTGGGTACAAATCACATCTGCACTCTCTGCCCTCACTTTCCATGATACAATAAGTGTAAGCATCGAGGAATGAAATGAAGTGCAGCATATTAGCAGCCATTTTGGATCTTCACATGCCTGTCTCTGTCGTCCGGGCGCCGCCAGGCACTGGTTGGAGCGCCAAGCACCATCTGCATGCCATAGAGGTCGAAAACCACCTATTGTCCTAATTACAATTCACAATAATAAATACCACCGACTGTGGACAGAAAGTCGGCGTCCTTTGACATTCAATATGCAGGAAACCATCTCAGCTCTCTCTCAAGTGGCTAATTCCTGTTGTACCACTTGTGTCTCAAACCCATAGACAAAGGTGACTGCCTACCCACATGAGGGACCTTCATTTGTTCTTGTGGCCCCTGAACAAAGCATCAGGTGGCAGTATCCTTTTGACTGGGAAATTCCAGTCTTGCTTCCTGCCTTTTTCTCTCTCAAGTGGTTAATTCCAGTATGTGTGAACCAATGTGTCCAAACATGCAGAGGTTTCCATTCCTTCTCAGAATACTGTGTTCCTATTGTCTAAAGCTGGGGAAAAGGGATTGCTGGTGTATTTGGAATATCAAAAACGGCAGTTAGTAATCCATTTGCACTAGCCTGTCAGATTAATTGTTTGACAGTTTACAGGACTTAAGTAGATTCCTTAACAATAGGAGGACTGCATTCAGGCTACTACCTATAAGAACCACCAGGGCCAAATTGGCCTCATGCTTGTTTATTGCTTATAAGGTCAGATTAGTTTTGTTGCATAGTCATATTGTGACCGTTAATGGAATGTAACAAAATATAGAGCTATTTATTTCTTTAATGAAATAAATATATCCTATATACACAAATCAAAAAAAGTTTTGTATCACCTCAGTTCTGAGAGTTCCAGAACCTGTACATAAAATTGGAATACAGATCAACTTAAACATCATTTCCAACCTTTTTTATTGCTCATGAAAACCGCACACTTCATGTTGTACCACAATACAGTTCAACTTCAGAGGTGGTTGCCCAGTTTGCTGTACACACCAGTACCTCTAATACCCCATAGCACGTCCCCTTGCATTGATACATACCTGTATTCGTTGTGGCATAACTATCCACAAGTTCATCAAGGCACTGTTGTTCCAGATTGTCCCACTCCTCAATGGCGATGCGGCGTAGATCCCTCAGAGAGGTTGGTGGGTCACGTCATCCATAAACAGCCCTTTTCAGTCTATCCCAAGCATGTTCGATAGCGTTCACGTTTGGAGAACATGCTCGTCACTCTAGTTGAGGGATGTTGTTATCCTGAAGAAAGCTATTCACAAGGTGTGCATGATGGAGGTGAGAATTGTCGTCCATGAGGACGAATGCCTCGCCAATATGCTGCCGATATGGTAGCACTATCGATCAGAGGATGGCATTCACATATCGTACAGCCATTATGGCGCCTTCCAGGACCACCAGTGGTGTATGTCAGCCCCACACAACGCCACCCCAAAACAGCAGGAAACCTCCACCTCGCTGCACTCTCTGGACAGTGTGTCTAAGTCTTCCAGCCTGACCAGGTTGCCTCGAAACACGTCTCCAATGATTATCTGGTTGATGGCATATGTGACACTCATCAGTGAAAAGAATGTGATGCCAATCCTGAGTAGTCCATTTGGCATGTTGTTGGGCCCATTTGTACCACACTGCATGGCATCATGGTTGCAAAGATGGACCTCACCATGGACGTCAGGAGTGAAGTTGCACATCATGCAGCCAGTTACATACAGCTGCAGTCATAACATGATGTCCTGTGGCTGTATGAAAAGCATTATTCAACATGGTGGCGTTTCTGTCTGGGTTCCTCCCAGCCATAATCTGTAGGTAGCAGTCATCCACTACAGTAGTAGCCCTTGGGCAGCCTGAGTGAGGCATGTCATCAAAAGTTCCTGTCTCTCTGTATATCCTCCATGTCCAAACAACATCACTCTGGTCCACTCAGAGACGCCTGCACACTTCCCTTGTTGAGAGCCCTTCCTGTCACAAAGTAACAATGAGGACGCAATCGAACCCCATTATCGATGGTCTAGGCATGGTTGAACTACAGACATCACAAGCCATTTACCTCCTTCCTAGCCGAATGACTGGAACTGATTAGCTGTCGGACCCCCCTCCATCTAATAGACGCTGCTCATGAATGATTGTTTACATCTTTTGGCGGCTTCAGTGACATCACTGAACAGTCAAAGGGACTTGTCTGTGATAACAATATCCACAGCCAACATCTATCTTCAGGAGTTCTGGGAATTAAAAAAGAACTCCGTCTTCAGGCCACAAGTGGCCTATCGGGACCATCCGACCGCCGTGTCATCCTCTCTGAGGAGGCGGATAGGAGAGGCATGTGGTCAGCACACCGCTCTCCCGGTCGTTACGATGGTTTTCTTTGACCAGAGCCGCTACTATTCGGCCGAGTAGCTCCTCATTTGGCATCACAAGGCTGAGTGCACCCCGAAAAATGGCAACAGCACATGGCGGCTGGATGGTCACCCATCCAAGTGCCGGCCACGCCCGACAGCGCTTAACTTCGGTGATCTCACGGTAACCGGTGTGTCCACTGCGGCAAGGCCGTTGCCTAGTTCTGGGAATTGGGGTGATGCAAAACGCTTTTCATGTGTGTGTGTGTGTGTGTGTGTGTGTGTGCGTGTGTGTGTGTGTGTGTGTCTGCTTTCTCATAATCTGAACAGACAGAAGCAGTATGATTTTCTTTGTATGAGGTACAAATGTTACACTTCTCTATCTTTGTTGCCCTTGTGGTCTGTCTTTAGTGTCTGCACGATTGTGGTCTGACTCTTTATTTCTTTCTGATACATACTGCAATCGAACCTCTTCATACAAATCAAAAGTATGCTTCCGCCTGCTAAGTCATTTATCAGTCACTCCCTTGTGCAACACCCAGGAATTTATAGCAGCGAAAACAAGAAAGTTGTAAAATACATGCATTGGCGAATGTCTTGTACTGTTTGTTGTGGAGTTCATGATCGCCATTTGATCCACAATGTCGACCCCAAATTTTATTTCATTGTAAAGTTGCACTCTTTCACCAGTCTCCTTCTGATTTTCAGACAAAGATACATGAGAGTGAAGCGAACTCAATAACAAAACATTCTTATTTTTCCCCCTTGATGAACTGTTAGGGCTGTTCCATCATCATTTTTACACACAACAGTCAAGTGGAGTGGTTGTTATTTCCTCTTTGTAGTTGGAGGCGCCACCCTTCGATTACAGGTCAAAGTACTTACTAAAGTTGTGGATGCTGTCCTCAGATGGTTTGCAAGGCATAGCAAAGTAACTACCAGTAGTGAAATTCAAAATTTTGCCTAATTATGATTCCGTAAGCCAAAGAACAACATTTTCTCCTACAGTTTTGTCAGTTGTCTGAAGGGGTCAGCGCCAGTGCATGGGGATCCAGTAAGAGTATTTACTAGAAACACGCATACGCAAGTATAATTTTATACCAAACTTCTCTGACTTTCTTCTACATACTGTGTGAATGGGCACCTTGCTTCAGATGGCAAAAGTTGTTTATCAGTTGTAAGATAAGGTTCTGCTTTATAGCATGGCGCACTGTTTTCTATGAAAGCATTCCAGATATCTGAGACAAGAGCAAATTTGCCAGCTTTGAGGCATTCAGATCTAGTGGAGGTGGTGTCAAACACATGTACTTGAAATTCTTCAATTGTGTAGCCATAGTGTCCGTAGTTGCATTATAATTCTTGTGGGTGTTTTTGTTCTGTCGATACGACTACAAAAATTCGTGATTTTTCACCAGACTTGTTTCGCTTTGTTCAGGTAACGCATCATCAGTGGTCTGTAATTAAGTTGTTAACATTTTGATTTGCTTTTAGATCGAAAAATAGTTCGTTGAGAATAAATTGTACTTACAGTGATTTTTCGGTTTATTTCTCCCTTACATCGGGAAATGCCGTCTGCTAGCACTTCATTGTTTTTCTTTGTTAGAGAGTGATAATTTTGGTCTAATTTTTAGATGTTCTGCAGCACTATGCATATCCTATGTTTTTCACAACACACTTTCATGCACACCACTGTATTCTGATTGTTTTTGTGCTTCAAGTATGTGTTGTTGTTTGTGTTTTCTAGTGTTGCCAACATAACCTTTCCACTACATTGACCTACAACATTTCGTTTTAAATTAGATTATTGTATGTGTATAATTCTATTTACTTATGTTTCTCTATATTTATGTACTGTGTAAGAGTGGAGAAGGAATAGTGATGGAGGGATTTTTTTTCTTTTTAGAGGATGGGGGAAACCATGATGAGTGAACATAAGTATATAGCAGTGTGATGGAGTGTGTGTTAGAGGAGGTCAGGAGTGAGTAGTGAAATTAAACTGTGAGTTGGGGGGGGGGGGGGGGGGGGAATTGTGGGAGACTGCATATTGAATGTCAAAGGGGGTGAAGTATGGAAAAGGCTCTTTTGTTTTTCATGTACTTTCATCTGGTTTCCAATATTTATCTAGTCATTCAGCAACTGTTTATTTTGTGTTAACGCTTTTTGTATGTGGAAATTTTCTTGGAAATGGACGAGGTTTCTGTCTTTACTGATTTTTATGATGTTCA
Organism: Schistocerca americana; assembly: GCF_021461395.2. Lineage (NCBI taxonomy): Eukaryota > Metazoa > Arthropoda > Insecta > Orthoptera > Acrididae > Schistocerca > Schistocerca americana. Next base: position 194,315,488 of record NC_060120.1, on the reverse strand, counting down.
TATCGTTTTCAATATGGCTCGGTCTATGGTGTTCTTCTTTTAGATGATCCACAAATGTTGATTGATTTGTACTGTATTCAGAAGCTCTGACGTGTCCTTTATATCTTGTGTCGAATGTCCTGCCAGTCATTCCAATGTAAATCTTCTCACAAACTCTGCAAACGAGCTGATAGATACCATATTGTTGGTATCTGTCCAGGATGTGCTTTTGTATGGAATTGTTTGTTTTGTAAGCAATATTTATGCCTTGTTTTTTTTTAATTTGCTATCTATTTTATAAGTGAATTTGGTGTGGTAGGTTTTTCTAAGCCATCTTTTTATTGTAGCACAAGTTGTACGAGTTAGTGTGGTTTGGTTTCTTTTATCATTATTTGTTTCTTAATTTTTTGTTTGGATTGTCTATAATTGTTTCTTTGTGTCCCTTTTTAATGCTATTTGTTTTATAATGGCTAACTCTTTCTAATAATTAGAAGTGTTTAGGGGATCCTGTTCAGCCTGTTTAACATGTATCTAATTGCTGCTTGTTTGTGTTTCTGCGGGTGGTGTGAGGTCGCAGTTAAAATAATGTCACTTGTTGTGGGTTTTCTGTATATGTCAAATGTGTGTTTATTATTGTCTTTGCTTATGGTTACGTCTAAAGAGTTGAGTGTGTTTTCTTTTTCTTCTTCTATTGTGAACTTTATGTTTTTGTGTACAGTATTTATGTCTGTGTGTAGTTGTTGTATTCTGTTTACAGGTTCATTTACCATGCGACTTATGTCATCCATGTAAGTGTACCAGTAGATGACATTCTAGATTTTCTGTGTTATGTCTTCAAATATTAATTTTTCTATGTGATTCGTGAAAATGTTGGCTAACATTCCTGGAATAGGTGAACCCATGCTTAAACATTCTTCTTGTATGTAGTATTCTTGATTGAGTTGAAAATAATTTTGTTGTGTTATTAACTGTAATAATTTTATTGTTTCATGTGTGTGTTCTTGAGGTAGCTGGTTGCGTGTTTTCTGGTTTTCTTCAATTACTTTTTAATGGTTTCATTAACAGGGATGCAACTGTACATACTTTCTACATCAAAGGAAAGCAAGTTGCTGTGTCAGGGACTTAAGTGTCTATTATACAGGTATGTTCTACCAGTTGAGAGGTATTTCTGACTGTTCTACCATTTTCTAGTTTATAATATCGGGTGAGATGTGACTGCATTTGTTTTGCTAGTAGGTATTTAGGAGTTACTCTACAATTTACTATTGTACAGACTGGATGATTTACTTCATGGACCTTTAGATGACATCTGATGTTGGAGGCTTGGGGTTTTTTTGTACAGGTCTCTGTTTCTCTCTGTCTGTAACTGTATACTCCATGTTTTTGAGTGTGTTTTTAACATGTGTTTGAAATCTGTTAGTTGGGTTTGATTTTAACTTTTTTATATTGTTTTTCCAAAGAATTCTTCTGTTTCTTCTCTGTATTCTTTTGTTTTCATGAGGACCACACTATTACCTTTTCCAGATTTTGTTATAATGACGTGTTGTGCTTGCTATTTTTTCTTTAGATTTTTAAACTGTTTCATCACAATTATTTTTGATTTTTTTTAGTATGTGTTGTTATGTTTTTAATTTCTTCTTTTATTAATTCCATAGTTAGCCCTGTGTTTTCATTTTTTTCTTCTATAGTGATAATATATTCAGATTCTATAATGAGATCTTGTATCTGTTGTTCATTTGCTGGTGAGTCAACATTGTGTTTTAGACCTTTTTCTAAGAGCTGTTTTTCGTTTTCATCTAGTGTTATATCCGCAAGATTGACCACCCTAGGACAGAAATCGTGTGTGTGAATGTGTTTACAGTTATGGGTTTTGTATGGCGCAATTTAAGATTTTCAATTTTCTTATTATAATTTAGCGGAAAACTATCCTGGACTGTGTTTGTGTCAACACTTTCGTTGCACGAATCACTTTCTTTATCTGCAGATACTGGAGCTACTACATTTTCTTCATTGTCCTGATCACTGTCAGAAAACTCAAATTTTTTAGCTGGGCTTTCATCTACTATGTTTCTCAGTTCTTCTAGTATTTCAAACGTCTGACAGGCGCTTCCTGCATTCATAGCTCATGACTGTCTTAGGACAACTATTAGGTTCCTGGTCGTAACAGACAGTAACTGAAATCCTTACTTCGCCTAACCAACGATCATCGCTAGATTGAAAGGCATTGTTGTCACGTATGTGAACAACAAAGGGACAGCAGTTGAAGTGATTTCATACACAGTACTGCAAAGAAGTAACCTAAAAATACAGACACATATTGTGAGCTGCAAACTTGCCCTGCTGTTCTTCTAGGAGGTAAGATTCACATTTCACAACCTAATAACAAAAGGACACTCCAAAAAGGGGTGGTTAATTTATCACTTAACTGATTAAAAGTCACAAAATATCAAGTCAGTACAGTTTATGGTTTGCTCAGAACACAAGCGAAAAGTTCTAAAAGGGGCCAATTTGGCCCCCTGGTCCTTGTAGTGCTTAAACACTCACAGCCATCTTATGATGATTCTTATTCGTGATAAAACATATTTTCATTGTATGAGAATCACATACAAACAATTTGCAAATGAAGCAATTAATTTTCTGCTACAAATGGATTGTAGTGCTAAATATTCCTGAAGTCTTGTATACACCAACGTTTGAGAACACAAGCACCATCCTCCACCACAATTTTTCCATCTTACACTAAAAATATCTCGAGACCGTGAAGTGCGCGCCGTGCACCTACTGCTGGCAGTTTGCAGATGCGAATATGGACAACCATCAACTGTATGATAGAATGACGACAGTGAAAATTTTTGCCAGATCAGGATTCTAACTCAGATTTCCCACTTATCACAAGCAGTCGCCTTAGTTGTTGGCTGTCTGAGTACGACTCATGGCCAGACCCAAACGTCCATATCTCGACAACCATGTGTCCACAACTTGTACCTGTACATCCATTATACATGTTCACATGTCAGAAGGAACTTTGCATTGAATTTCTGAATCACACAGGCACTGCAACATTGTATCTATGTGTTCTATTGCGGCTTACTCCAGATGCTTACTGCTAGGCGTTTGATGACAGTTAACGTTTTCAATGACAGTGTAAGAGAGTTCTAGTCCCATTAATGTGCAATAGATTTAGTTGCATGTAGGTCACCTACCAACTCCACTGGTCTTCCCACCTGCTTACAGACAACTCCATCACCTATGAATATCCCACATCTAAAATAAATACTCTGAAAGTGGGTTGTACAGTGCAAGGTACATCACACCAGCATTATCGATTACCTATCCACCCAAATCTCAAACGCTGATCAAGTAAAAAAGTTTTCTTTATACATACATTAATCCAGCCTATTTTTCTGGGTGAAACGCATCATCTTTCCCAAAGATTTTTTTTTTGGTCACATATTCGAATGGAGTTACCATCCTATATAATCTTAGCAACATTCACGTGGTGCTTTTGCTTCGCAGATCAGTAACAAAACGTGAACAGATGTGGACTACTCATGATTGGTAGACAATGACTATGCAGTGTCGAGCTGTTGAATCAATGGTACTCTTCAGCAGTACACGACATTTAACTACAAATGGGTCTATGTGTGTTAATGCCAGGAGAGCAGCTGATAATTCCCTCAAAATTATAGTGGAGATGTATAGTGGAGTACAAAGGTGGAAATTATTCAAATAAAGTGGGGGAAGCCATGCGCAAACTGACATATATATATCAAGGGTCAGTTGATGGCTAAGCACAAGATAATCTGTCTCAGCATCCACATTTTCAACAGCAACAGTATTATTGCGCCAATAACATCTTGAGAGTCATCAGAGGACTTATTTCTAAAACAACTAAATTCCTTGCAGAAGCATGGTCCACAGGAAGTGGTATATGCTGCAGTGGAATTGGAGTAGATATGTCATATTGTTTTGCTCAAGATAATAGGAGCATTGACATGGAGATCTGCTGTTGGTGATTTTGGTCACTCAATCATTCTAAAATCAACAAAAGTTCAGTGTAAGATGCTATACTTACTCCAACAGGTTTTGCATGCAATAAATGTGGAATTCAGAATGTAGTAAAACAATTATTTGCAAAATACTGTCACATTGTTTCCAAATTATTTATTTAGATAAAATGACGCATCTCAACATTAGCAAATGCTCCATTAAAACTAGAGTCTTCCATGCCATATAACTGCATATAGACTCCATCTCAATTTCTAAATGTAAACAGCTTACAATAAAAATAAAGGCTGTGACAAGGTGTCTGAAATTCTGAGAAAATTACCATAAACTACAGGAAAAGGAATTGGAAAGATTGGTAGCTACTGTGATATTCCAGACAGCAGCTCCATCAGAAAAGCAATTATTGACGTCAGCCATTTCTGTCTATATGGTTTCATCATGAGTCTTTAGATGCTTTCAACCTACCACCTTTTATATGAGGTGGAATTTAACAGTTCATCTGCTACAATGGCAGACATAGTTATAACTTTTTCTAGCCTGCTACTCACATGTGACATTCCAAGCTTTTAGAGGCTGCATGCTATTTCTGATATACATCCAACCCCGATACTGCTACCCCTGAAAGGTCTAAGAGCTATATTTTCTGGTATGGCTTGTCACAGTTTCTTCAAAAGTATGACCATTATCAAGGACCTTCCTATTGCGTTCCTACAAAAAAGGGAAGATTCTGTGACACAGTAGCTGCCAGGAAGGTGGATTTCTAGATGAGGTCGTAAATAAACGTTTGAAATTCTAAGAAAATAAGCATAAGTCATAGGAAAAAGAATTGTAAGAACCGGCAGCTACTGCTATATTCCAGACATCTGCTCTGTCAGAACAGCAATTTTTAAGGTCAGCTATTTCCAGCTTATATGGTTTGGTCATGGGTCTTTAGATGCTTTCTTGTTGTTTTTACCTAATATTCCTACAGCTATCACATTGTCATCCCATGTAGAGAACAGCGTTTCTCAGCCCTGACAGAGATGAAACTGAGAAATTTACCATGTAGATAGCTGCTAAGGCCACCAAACGCATCTGAAAGTGTTCATAAGTTGGACTCCTCCTTCTACCCAGAAACTGAAGGGTGCTAGACACTTTGGAGCAGAACAAGCAGAGATGATGAAATACAGTGTGGGATGTTCGTATGTCAAGAAGCAGGTGGGAAGATCTGTGCTGGAAGTGTTAGTTGATCTGAATACGAATGAATCTATTGCACATTAGTAGGACTAGAAATCCCATACACTGTCATTGGAAGCGTTAACTGCCGTAAAATGTCTAGTAGTAAGCATCTGGACTGAGCTGAAGTAGAATGCATGTGTCTGGTTCAGATTCATTTGTTGGAATCTTAAGGGAATCCATCTAGACACTATGAATAAAAGTTGTTGACCTAAAGCAGAAGAATGTATCAGGCTCATATTCATCTGTATTGATTTTAAAGGGACCTGATCCACCCACTAAGATGTGATGGTGTAGGTGGTGGGCGACGTCAAATCCTGTTACTGTGTCACCTAGAAACTATTGCATTACAGTTCGGATCAAGGTGGAAGATGTGCTAAGATGACTGCTGGTGCTGGGGGAAACATTCACATTGATTTGGTCTGGGTGGTATTTGTTGGTTAATTGGCTCTTAATGTACAATAGTTGGATAAGCATATAAGTACTGGGTTTGCTTCTAAATAAATTACTAGGCACTATACATATGCATACTACCTATGTGAATGTACTCTGTGTGCTGGAGTAAGCTGTCTCCAGCACACCGATTAGTAAAGACGTAGCGTGAAGATCGATAGTAGGCACTGAATCAAGTGCGCCAATCATGAGAGAGGCCACAGACACACCGACAAGCAACATGCCGCCAACGCCCTCTCAACAGCATTTGTATAGGCCGCCGCCGCTGACTGGAGGGCCTCACTGACTCACATTCCAGTTTGCTGTCTGTCAGTCAACTCGCAGAGTGGGTCACAGGCTACGATAGCACACAGCGACCAGAATTGTGACTATAGCAAGATTACCAATATTGTCTGCAAGAGGCCTATTACTGAGGAGTTTGTACCACAAAATACGGACTCTATTCAAGTTAAGTATCCAGTGCAAGTAAATAAAGAACCGTGTTAATCCACGCACGCATTTGTGTTGTAGAAAGAGGATACTGGCCAACCCTAACAACAGCCTCTCCCTCGCTTCCTTCGTACAAGACAACAGTGGCGACGAGGATTATTCAGTGGGGATCGAAGTTAATCAACTTGCCGAAGATTTTGCTTGCTTCTCTTGTTTTTTAGCTTGCAGGAGTGATCGTTTCAAAGCGTTTCTAATTACTAATTTGTTGTTGTGTTCTTGCATGTGTTCCAGGAAGGGAGCCGCAGAACTAATAAAATTTCTCATTTCAGAGTTTTTGCTTGCTTTTTTCTATAACGTATTTGTGTAAACCATGAATTCCCACACAGACAGCCAATATGATGGATCTAACTCAAGCTTTTCAGTTTCAGAACCAACAAATTGCTACACTACTGACGATGGTACATCAATTGCTGGCTGCACAAGCTGCGTCGGTCGCACAACCGACCAACCAACCAGCCCAACAAGAGCCGCCGACCAATGTACCACCGTTCCGGCAATTTAAGGAATCAGAAAAAGAATGGGTCGAATACCTGACTCAGTTTCAAGCACATTGGCAAGTTCATCGATTTTATGGTACTGTAAAGTTACAACACTTCCTTTCAATTGCGAGGTCCCCAGTGTTCAGATTAATACAAAAACTATTCCCAACCGCGCCTTCCGACGAACTCAGCTATGACCAAGTAATGGCGGCCTTAACTCAATACTATGACCAGCAAGTCCAAGTAGCGGCAGCCAGATATCAGTTTTTTCAAATGGTTCAAATGTCTCTGAGTACTATGGGACTTAACATCTGAGATCATCAGTCCCCTAGAACTTAGAACTACTTAAACCTAACTAACCTAAGGACACCACACACATCCACGCCCGAGGCAGGATTCGAACCTGCGACCGTAGCAGTCACGCGGTTCCGGACTGAAGCGCCTAGAACCGAGTTGTGGCAACTTTTACAGTGAAAAAATGGCTCTGAGCACTATGGGACTTAACATCGATGGTCATCAGTCCCCTAGAACTTAGAACTACTTAAATCTAACTAACCTAAGGACAGCACACAACACCCAGCCATCACGAGGCAGAGAAAATCCCTGACCCCGCCGGGAATCGAACCCGGGAACCCGGGCGTGGGAAGCGAGAACGCTACCACACGACCACGAGATGCGGGCAGTTTTACAGTGATTTAATGGTCCGCGATGCAATAACATTCAACGTCCCAGATAGTAGAATACGGGAACAGATCTTAAAGTAATCTGATCCATCATTTCCCCAAGTATTGCAGATCTTAGAGCAATATGATTCGGGTGCCAAAGGAGGCGATAAGTTTGACCAGGCCCCGATCTGTTGGGTCGAGTCGCCCCTTGCTCGCGACTGCCCCAAGCAGCCAAAACAATGAGCGCGGACACAACCGCGCGGACAGCCACGTAGACATGTAAACAGGCCTGTGAACTTAGTAAAGTCTTGCCCTACATCTTTCTCTCGCCATAAAAGACAGGACTGTCGACCACGTAACGCAACGTGTTACAAGTGTGGAAAAAAAGACCACGCCCAAGCAGTTCGTTTGCAAGGCCACAAAAACGTCAATTTTGCCCACTCCCAGAAGAAACAGGCTCGTGCTCATGCAGTGAACGCTACAAAAGGTTCTGACAAAAGTAAGATTATGGGTGTGCCTGCTCCTCGCCCTAGTGCTGTGCAACAACGTTCTAGCAAACTATTTGTCTCATTACGAACTGCTCGCCGTTGTGTGAACTTTCCGTGAGACACAGGTGTCTCAGTAACTTCGCTTAGTCGTGGCACGTACAAACAGTTAGGCTCACCATGCCAAGCACTTCACTGCTTAAAACAGACAGGAAATTCCAGTGCTTGGACAGTGTAGTTTGCCTACCACTTGCAAATCTCACTCTAGGACAGTGAATTTTACTGTGTTGAAATTAAGAGACAGTGAGAACATATTCGATTTAGATGCCTTTGATTTGTTTGGACTTCACATCCAAGACTATGTACTTTCTGTGACTGCTTTTACTCCAAAAGACAGTGTAGCTAGCTTGCTTAAAGAATTTACTGAACTGTTTTCAGAAGGAATGGGAAAAGTTAATAATTTTGTAGCGCTTGTTACATTGAAAGAGAATGCACAGCCTAAGTTTTTTCGAGCCATCCCGTTCCAATTGCTTTAAGAGACAAAGTAGTCAGTGAATTGAAAGAATTGCCAGATAATGGTGTAATTTCTCCCATTCAAGCTAGTCAATGGGCAAGTCCTCTCCTTTTGTTGCCTAAGGCTCCTGGTCACAGTTCCATTTGTTTTGACTTCAAGTCTACAGTCAACCCAGAGACAGTAGTTGATATTTATCCGTTACCTCACCCTCAGGAACTCATGGATGGGCTTGGTGCAGTACGTTATTTTTCTAAGATAGACTTGCGTGATCCCTACTTGCATATACCATTGAACGAAGAATCACAGAAAGTGTTTGTTGTAAATACACCCTTAGGACTGTTCTAGTATTTGCGCTTGCCCTTCGGCAGTGCTTGCACATCTGCCATTTTTAAATGTTGCTTGGAACAGCTGACTGCAAAAGTGCCATTTTGTTCAAACTACCTTGACGATATTGTCGTCTCAGGTAGCACACCAGAGAACACATTGCCAATTTGCGTACTCTTTTTCGAGTGTTGTCAGAAGCAGGACTCAAGTGTCATTTCGAAAAGTGTGACTTTTTTTCAAACCGAGCTACATACTTAGGTCATGTGATCAACAGTCAGGGTGTGCACCTCTCCAATCTCATTTGCTTGCAATACGTGACCTGCCTGTTGCTCGTAATGTGTCTGAACTGCAGTGAGTACTAGGCAAGGTGACATACTGCATTCGGTTTATACCGAATGCCCCTCAGATCGCGGCTCCATTGCATCGCTTGCGTCGGAAAAGTGTGCCTTTCGTGTGGACCAAAGAGTGTCACGACGTATTTCAGAAACTCAAAAATGCGTTACTTAGTGACGGATGTTTAGTGCATTTTGACCCTGCAAAGCAAGTCGTTTTACAAGTCCACGCTTCTTCCTGAGGAATCGGCGCTGTGCTTTCGCAAAGAATTGGTGCACGAGACAGTCGCATTGTCTTTGCCTCATAGTTGTTAACTCAAACTCAGGGCAATTATTCTCGAACAAAAAACAAGTCTCTCGCTATTGTGTACGGTGTAACAAAATTCCATCACTGTCTGTGTGGTCGCAAGTTATTTTTAGTGACAGATCACAAGTCTTTGCAGTCCTTGTTTCATACGACAAAGCCGGTTGCTACATGCACTGCTCGAAAATTGCAACGTTGGGCTTTGTTGTTTCCGCAGTATCAGTACGAAATTGGGTACAGACCTAAGGCAAAGCATGACAATGCAGACGCCCTATCTTGCCTTCCGATTGGCCCAGACTCTGATTTTCATGCATCTGCCGCATCTTGTTGCCAAATCGATGCGCAGGACTCTGAATTTCTGGAGTCTTTTCCCTTGTACTACAGAAAAATTGCACAGGCAACGGAAGCAGACCTAGACGTCAAGATTTTGTTGCATTACATTCGCAAGTCTTGGCCTCGTTCCAATGTCCAGAATTGAGTTGTGCGTCGATATTTTGCACGTCGGCACAACCTTTCAGTACAACAGGGTGTGATTCTAGTTCAAAATTACAGTGAACAATCGCAATGGTTATTCCCAAAGTGTTGCAAAAGGATGTGTTGCAATTGCTCTATCAAGGACATTTGGGAATTGTTCGAACTAACCAGTTAGCGCGACGGCACAGTTCTTGACAGGGCATGGACGCCCACATTGAACAGATGACATCACAGTGTCGCACATGCGCGGGAAACCTATCCGCTCGGCCACAGACGTTTTCAGCTTAGTCTAAGACTCAATTGCCATGGCAGCGTGTGCACATAGACTTTGCAGGATCATTTTACAACACTCGTTGGCTCATAGTGGTAGACTCTTCTAGCAAGTTCTCTTATGCGGTGCCTATGGCTTCTACCACATCACGTAGCATCATTGAAGCGTTGACCTCCATATTTTGCATAGAAGGTTTGCCAGAAGTAATTGTGTCGGACAAAGGACCACAGTTCACTTCACGTGATTTTGACCAGTTTTGTGAACGAAATGGCATTCTTCATCCAACAAGAGCTCCTTTTCACCCCCAGTCCAACGGAGAAGCACTTTTAAACAACAAACGGCCAAGCGTCGCTCCACCCACAACGCGAACAGGCGCTGCAACTCTTTCTCGCCTCCTATCGCTCCCACCCACAAGATGGACCATCACCGACGAAACTTCTGCATAGGTGTCACCATCGGACGCAGCTACACTTGCTACACCCGCCGTAGCACCCGGCGCCACCAATGGTCCGCAATTACCGCTTTGCGTCGCGCGGTATTGTTCTTTGCAGGGTTTACGGCAACCGTGGGCGCTGGGAAAGAGGCGTGCTCCAGGAACGCATTGGCTCTTTTATGTACTTGATTGCAGGTCTCGATGGTTTACGGTGCCGCCACCAGAAGCAAATTCGTGTGTGTGATTTGCCCCGTGATCCTGCTGCGTTTCTTCCCCCAGATTCACAGCCTCACGGGACCGCGCGGCCTTCTCAGTCACCGGCTGGTGCCACCAGGGCACCCAGGGGGAGCATTCGGACGATGCACCCTCGCCCCCTCCCTTCCCGCTCGGCCGACTCCATGGGCGTGGACCCATGTCGCCTTCATCGCTTCAGAACACGCTCACAGTCCTGGACGTGTGCCCTGGCAGCAGTTTTCTGGAGAATGTTTCTGTTGTCTCGCAAGCCTCATTGTCATTCGCATCCTCCCTACACGACAACGGTGAGGAATTTTGGAGGTGGAAAGGGGAAGAGGGGGAAAGGAACGTCCCAGTGTAAGCTGTCACCAGCACACTGGGCAGCAGAGATGTAGCACGAAGATCGATAGTAGGCCCTGGATCAAGTGAGCCTATCACGAGAGAAGCCAGAGACACACCGACAAGCAATATTCCGCCAACGCCCTCTCGACAGCAAGTATTTAGCCCGCCGCCACTAACTGGAAGGCCTGACTGACCCACACACCAATTTGGCGTCTGTCAGTCCACTTGCAGAGTGGGTCACAGGCTATGATAATACATAGCGACCAGAATTGTGACTTTAGCAAGATTACCGATATTTTCTGCAAGTGGTCTATCACTGAGGAGTTTGTACCACATACCATGGATTCTACTCAAGTTAAGTATGCAGTACAAGTAAATAAAGAACCATGTTAATCCACATTTCCACTTGTGTTGTAGAAAGAGGATAGCGGCCACCCATAACATCGTCTCCCTTGCTTCTTTGGTACAATATTCTACACTCTGCTCTAGATGGAATACAGTATCATGGTCGGTCCACTAACGAACAGCACGTGGGGGTAAAAAGATGAGCAATGCTGTGATTAAGTCCCGAATCTCACCCCTCTCTTTCAATAGGTTTGAATTGTGTGTGCAGGTGTGAGGCTGTTGCAACAGTGTAAATGATTCAATGGATTGTGTACTGAAAACTCTGTGATACTTTTGGATTCGTACTATCGAGGTATTGTCCCCCGGAAAAAATGTGATGCATTTCTCACGAAACGTTATGTCATTGCTGAAGACTGCGACACCATTACAATGTCGTATTTCTAACGCAGTAGGCATAGGAATACGAAAGGAGATTAAGATACATACAGGGTGATATTTATAGACAATCAGTCGATATCGATGATTTGTAGCTTTTATGATACTGCATTTCTGTGTGCAGTCGCCGTATACTCTGCACGGTTGTGGCTTTCCTCTTGTACCGGGTGATCAAATAATGTAGATAGAGAGGTACAAATTGACACACATTCTTGGAATGACATGGGGTTTTATTAGAACAAAAAAAATACAAAAGTTCAAAAAATGTCCGACAGATGGCGCTTCATCTGATCAGAATAGCAATAATTAGCATAACAAAGTAAGACAAAGCAAAGATGATGTTCTTTACAGGAAATGCTCAATATGTCCACCATCATTCCTCAACAATAGCTGTAGTCGAGGAATAATGTTGTGAACAGCACTGTAAAGCGTGTCCGGAGTTATGGTGAGGCATTGGCGTCTGATGTTGTCTTTCAGCATCCCTAGAGATGTCGGTCGATCACGATACACTTGCGACTTCAGGTAACCCCAAAGCCAATAATTGCACGGACTGAGGTCTGGGGACCTGGGAGGCCAAGCATGACGAAAGTGGTGGCTGTGCACACGATCATCACCAAACGACGCGCCCAAGACATCTTTCACGCGTCTAGCAATATGGGGTGGAGCGCCATCCTGCATAAACATCGTACGTTCCAGCAGGTGTTTATCAGCCAGGCTGGGGATGATGCGATTCTGTAACATATCGGCGTACCTCTCACCCGTCACGGTAGCAGTTACAAAACCAGAATGACGCAGTTCCTCGAAGAAAAAAAGGCCCGATAACGGTAGATGTGGTAAATCCAACCCATACCGTGACTTTCTCGTATTGCAATGGAGTTTCCACGACAGTTCTAGGATTTTCGGTAGCCCAAATTCTGCAGATGTGGGTGTTGGCAGACCCTCGGAGCGTGAAATGAGCTTCGTCGGTCCACAACACATTACTCAAACAATCGTCATCTTCCGCCATCTTTTGAAGCGCCCACACCGCAAATGCCCTCCGCTTCACTAAATCGCCAGGTAACAGTTCATGATGCCGATGGATTTTGTACGGATAGCATCGGAGGGTACGCCTAAATACCAACCAAACAGTATTGTATGGAATGCCGGTGTGACGTGCGACTGCACGAGCACTGACTTCCCCGTGCGTAGACGAACCCTCTACAGTCTCCTTTTCTTCCTGAACTGTCTCACCCGGGTTCCCGCGTTCGATTCCCGGCGGGGTCAGGGATTTTCTCTGCCTCGTGATGGCTGGGTGTTGTGTGATGTCCTTAGGTTAGTTAGGTTTAAGTAGTTCTAAGTTCTAGGGGACTGATGACCATTGATGTTAAGTCCCATAGTGCTCAGAGCCATTTTTTGAACTGTCTCAGCAGCATTACGCCTTGTGCTCGGTCGGCCACTACGGGGTCTATCGTCTAAACAACCCGTGGCTTCGAACTTCGAAATCATTCTCGCCACAGCTGCATTTGTCAACGGACCTTTACCCGTTCGAATCCCCTTCCTATGGCGACAGGATCGTAACGCTGAACCAGCACATTCCCCATTCTGATAATACAGCTTCCCTAAAAGCGCCTTTTCAGGTATCGTCAACATGCTGCGACTGATGGCGCATCTGATTCTCTCTCGTTACGGCTCCTTTTATACACAATTGTCATGCACAGTCACTGACGTTTTGCTGTCCAGCGCCATCTGTCGGACATTTTGTGAACTTTGTTTTTTTTTTTTTTTTGTTCTAATAAAACCCCATGTCATTCCAAGCATGTGTGTCAATTTTTACCTCTCTATCTACATTATTCCGTGGTTAAGTTTTCAAATTTATACTGACTTTTTGATCACCCGGTACATTAGTGTGATATTTTTTCTCGTTGTGATAGCTCTCTACCTTCTAACTAAAGGAACAGTGCTGTCGGCATGTGATAGGATTTCGACAGAATTAGCATAGGTCCATGACACGACGGGGAACAATTTCTTACTCGCCGAAATCAGGCAGATTCAAATGCTATATATCGGAGGCCGGACGATTCGTGGGAATATGTCAGGTACGCGATACTATGACGAAAGGGGAGTTGAGAGGTGAGATCTATATCGCTTCTTCTAAGTGTTGTGGGCAAACATATTACAACCTTTCACATACGTCTCGTAAAGCGACTGCAATGAGAAAATTAGGGGCTTTGCCTCTAAATAGATGGAGTGAAATCTTAATAGATAGACTGAATTTCTATCTACATCTATATTCTTACTTCGCAAGGCATAATACGGTATGTGGCGGGGGGTACGCTATATCACTATTAGTCATTTCCGTTCCTATTCTATCTACATCTACATCTACATCTACATCTACATCTACCTCCACTCACAGATAGACCAAGGGAAAATGGTCTATCTATATACACATGTATGAACGCTAATTTCTTGTATGTTATCTTCCTGGTCCTTACGTTGAAACGTATATTGGCGGCAGTAGAATCGTTCAGCAGTGGTTCAAGTGCTGGTTCTCTAAATTTTCTCAATAGTGTTCATTGTAAAAACGTCACCTTTCCTTCAGGGTTTCTCATTTGAGTTCGTGAAGAATCCAGACACTAATTTGGCGGTAACCAATATGAATACTTCTACAGAGTTGTATTCTGAGGGAAACCCAGATCTCTAGGCTCATACACGTTTGGCGGTGTCGGTGGTGGCTATTTTTGGCATGCAATCCGGTGATGGCAATGGGGATGGGTGCAAAGATATCACAGGGATAGCGAAGAGATTGAATCATCCTGCAGCCTCTATAGACCAGCGTCTCATAGGGATTAGTTCGGGAGCAGTATACCAAAATTCTAGATGACTTACTACCACCAGCTTGACAAAGCAATCGATAGACAGAATATTACTGTCGTTTGTGAGGATACATGCGGGACCTACCTGTAGATTAATGTAGCTTCCCAGTAGCTGCCCCACTGCCCCTATAGCTGAAAATGTTCGTTATAGGATTGTATCTCTTAATAAATAAAAGGAGAAGCCTAGTAGTAATTTTCAAATGTCCACACGAAATCACTTCGCATATTCATTTACAGACTTTGGTTCCAATCGTTAAAGACGAGGCCTCATTACAGATCAAAAATGTTTATGCAGGTTCCTCTTACTCACATTTGACGTATAATTTTTAATTATATTCCGCCAGAAGTATGAGAATCATGAATTAATTAGCATACAAAGTAATTTTTCCTATGGCATACCAACAAATTGTCCACAACAACAACAGAATGAGGACAATAGTTCGTTAAGTTACAGTGACACGTTTACGAGTGTTACTTGTTAAGCCTATTACTTATTCTAATAGTCACTGCTCATGTCCTCGAATAATCCCAAGGCTAGTTCAAAACAACAACCTTAGAGCACACAGTGTAGAGAGTACTAAAATCCTGAAGCAAGTTATGTAATGCCTAAGTCTGAGCTCCAAAACAAATGAGAAGCGTAATTACGGAATTGTGTGCGCTTCATCCTTAGGGGTATATACGCACGCTAGAACATTATATGATTTTGGTTATTTGATTATTATTATTTGAATTTCCCTATGTCAAATTATTCCTTCTTAAATAGATGTAACAATGACTGTCAGGCTTCGTTTACCAAATTACTGATGTGAGCAGTAACTATTAAAATATACAGAACCAATTTATGCTTACACTATGGGAATTCCTGACTTTTACGTGTGGCATCCAAATTCATTATTAAAATTTTGATGTTAAAAATTACAGAATTCTTAATTATGGCAGTTACATATTTGTTACTTTCAGAAAGTTTCTCCCATCAATAGTATGTTAACATATTCTAGAAACTTATAGTGGCTTGCTCACAGTATATGCTAAAAGTCTGAGCTGGTTGCAACCCCTAACTAATTATTTCTCCTGAATTAATTATGTTTGAGCTGAAATAAACATGTATTGCAAATGAGGAAAAATTTTTCTACTGTTTAGAGATAACGTACTTTCCTGAATCCATTTATTAGCTCACTAGATTTTTATGGATGACTTCTAGATCGAAAACATTGAAATACAACAACTTTTGAAATATATCACTTCCGGCAAGACTAATTAATACAAAACGTTCAGAACAGTGAACTGCACAATTTGAATAAATAAGTTTCACGTGAGAAATTAATTTACATTAGTTTGTAAATTCATGTAACGTGTGCTCAGATAATGGATTGTATGATCAAGATTTTTGGGAAGAATAACAGCAGGAAGAGAAGCAAAACCGAGTATATATCCTAGCTATTGTAACTAGAAGTCTGAAAGACAAGGTAGGATGAATAAAACAGACGTTTACGAAGCTTATCTTAGTGGTATATTTCTTTCCAAAAGGAGGCTCAGTACAAATGGTATTAGTTAAACTTCTCAGGTGTAAGTATATAAAAATTAACAGTCTTACTCAATAATCTTTTATTTCTGAACATGGATTTGTAACTCGTTTTCACAGTCTATGATTTCGTTTCTTCTTCTTTATCCTGATGATCTTCAGTTTCATGGTCTGATGTGAGGCGTTGCTGAGCTTCCAAATCCTTTTCAGAGAGACCTTCTTTCATTTCTTTGGCCGTAGACTTTGGGAAATTCCACTCTTGTACTTTGGATGATGATGTGAGAATGTGTATCAAACCAGGAACTAAAAGGATGCCTGTTGATATAAGGAAAACTTTCTTCCACTGGTCAGATGATTGCTGCAACAAATTGTTGTTCATGTTAGCAAAATATTTATTCCTGATAAATGTCTTAATCCATCTCCTTGCACGAGACTGAATATCACTAACGTTTGAGAGGTACTGGTACTGAAGAAAATCATCGTAATATATGTAAGAGATGTTCAATAAACAATGCAACATATTTTTTTCTGAAAGCAGGTGGTTTCATTCAGGATCCAATACACCATACTATTCCTAGCTCTTTTGGCTACAAAACCTTATTTTTCAACATGATCTCTGTTCAATGTGATGGCCTAATGCCACCTTACTAGGAGGGCGTGTATGCCCAAACGCTACCACTTTACTGGTCGACGTCTGAGCCAATGTCTTGCCACATCAATAATCTCCCCAACATCCTCATACTGTTTCCCACAGAGTGCATCCTTCATTGGGCCAAAACGATGGAAGTGGGAAGTTGCAAGAT
Organism: Schistocerca americana; assembly: GCF_021461395.2. Lineage (NCBI taxonomy): Eukaryota > Metazoa > Arthropoda > Insecta > Orthoptera > Acrididae > Schistocerca > Schistocerca americana. The sequence continues at coordinate 194,298,527 of NC_060120.1, read as the reverse complement.
CCAGGCCGCTGGGTGGATGAGGAAGAACAGTCTAATGAAGTTTCGTGAGCTCGTTTCAGGTGAGCAGATTTGCATGAGGCTCTGCATTATCATGGAAGAGGAGAATCTAATTTGCATTTTTGAGGTGACGAAACTGCTAGAGATGGGCAAAGTCGTTCATCCTTGGGAACTAGTTCACTGGTGATCGCTCTTTTTTGGGAACCGTTCATTTTTACTCGTTCACCGTTCATTGTGTTTGGTATATGGTTCTTATGAAAAATTTAAAACTAGTGGCATAGATGACTGAAGATGGAAGGCGCCAAGAGAGGGCACTTGCCTCTCCCCTGGTGTACAGAGTTTTTATTCATAACAGATTTCTCACACACTTATAATTTTCGTGACTCTACAAAACCTCTCGTTTAGCCAACTGTAGCGTTATGTGGCTGATAGCAGTGAAATAATATAAGGTGGCGCACGAAAAACCGGCCCCGAGTACAGACTGCTCGCCAGTTACGCACGATTTGTTGACCGCTACGAGTAGAATAGATAAACATGTAATAATTAGGCAGTGAAGAAATAATAAATAAGCTAATACAAACAACTTCGAAACAATAGATGACGATTGGTAAGAGACAATGAGCAGTCTAGTACTCGGGGCCGATTTTTCGTGCGCCACCCTGTACCACTGAAATAATATTGTAGGAGTTGTTATATTCTGTTTACAAAATGTGACACCATACATTCGATTACGAAGCACGGGCTTCATTCGGTTGTAAGTCGGTCTGCCTTCCATAACAATGAACATTTTACCTTGGCTCAAAAAAAGACGGGAAATGGCCATTCGTGTGTGCCGTCCCGACGTCCTTTGCATGTGTAATAACAAAAAATCTTGCCTTTTTACAAGTATTTCTTCTGCTGTTTATCGAAATAATGAAATAAGCTGATGCGCCGTTTTGTTACCTGAAAAGATGTATCTATTACATACCACGTATTTTTATGTAATTTACGTAATTATAAAAAACATTTTAATTACTGGTCGTGGACGCTGAATAGAATACAAAAAGAGCCAGAGGTTCCGAGTTCCAAAAAGGTTTGAAACAGATCTATAATGGGCGTGAGAGGCGAACGAAACGATCAGCAACAAGTCGATACTGAAGTAACTATGAGCAGTCGACAGTGGAACTGCGAAGAGTGGCCACGCGAAGAAGGACGAGTCCGGCCGAGCGAGACCGAGACAGACGGGAACGGGACCGAGGCTGGAACGAGATCGGCGGACGTGCCGATGTGGGAACGAGACCGACCGTTTCCCGTTCCCGGGAACTATAAGTAGGAAACCGCGACCGAAGTGAACTATGAGAGACCGTTCCTTAGAATTCTCTCCTCTCTCAATCCGTTCATCTTGGTGAACCGTTCTTTTGGGCCCGTTAGTCCGCGAACGACCCATATCTAGAACCTGCTGAAGTTGTTTATTCAATTTCCTGAGGATAGCACAATGCACTTTGGAGTTGATCATTGCACCATGTGGGAGAAAATCAAACAGGCGAACCCGTTCAGAGTCCCAGAAGACCGTCGCTGTGACTTCACCGGCTGATGGTACGGCTTTGAACGTTTTCTTCAGAGGAGAGGTGGTGTGGCGCATTCCATGAAATGGCGTTTTGTTTCTGGTTCAAAGTGATGAACCCCTGTTTCATCGCCTGCGCCGATTTTCGACAAAAGTTGTCACACTGAGCCTCGTAAGTCACAAGCGACTCTTTACACATCGTCCTTCATTGCTCTCTGTGGTATTCCATTAGGCAGTGAGGAACCCAAACTGGTGGGCGAGTGTGTCAGTAGTACCAACAGAGACGTCCGTTTGCGCAGCAAGGTTTGATTGTGATGTGTCGGTCACCTCGAATAAGAATATCCACACATTCCTACACTGGAGCAGTAACAGCTCTGTACGACCGGCCGGCACACAATGCTGCCTTGTTGCGATGATAACACGTGCCTCGTCCAACGATTCACCATTCTTTAGTTCACTCCCGGGTCTCGGTAGACATTCTACAAGAGCCTATGAATACCTCCTACGCTCTGGTTTCCCGCTAAAAGGAACAACGAGAACTCTCTACTTGGAACGCCCCTCCATTGCAGACGCCATTTTGAAGGCTACATACAGTGCCACCATCTATCGGACCTATATGAGGCTATAGCGGCTGAAGCGGGAATATTTCACGGTATCCCACTACGAATTCCGCGTTCTTTCAGCCGAGATTGGCCGAGAAAAAAAAATGTGTTGCATTATTCACTGAAGGCCCCTCGTGTAAGGGCTATGGTACATTGTTGAGAACTGAATTTAAACCGAACTAAGCCTGCATTACACGCCACACTTAACGTGTTCAAGTCAGGTGTCGACGACCTGCCACCTAGCGGCAGAACGGGTGAATTGTGATTTCAGCAGGACGGTCTGTAGGCCGGAGAGAAATTGGAACCGGCCTTTTCTGCCGGGGATCCGCGCAACGGCAGTGCAAGACGTATATGCGCGTGTAAATAAAACATAGCTTTTCGAGCGGGTTTTCTGCTTTTTACTGTTTTTACATATGGTCAGCAGACGAGAAATACATGAGCTGTCAGGGACTCTTGTGGCTTCCGCGAGACATTCTGCACATTTTTAAGTGAGTGGTAAGACAGAGATTTAGGAACTATGTTTTAAATTTTAAGACATTTCCAGGGGCAGATGTGGACTCTGACCACAATCTATTGGTTATGAACTGTAGATTAAAACTGAAGAAACTGCAAAAAGGTATGAAATTAAGGAGATGGGACCTGGATAAACTGAATAAACCAGAGGTTGTAGAGAGTTTGAGGGAGAGTATAAGGGAACAATTGACAGGAATGGGGAAAAGAAATACAGTAGCAGAAGAATGGGAAGCTCTGAGGGGTGAAGTAGTGAAGGCAGTAGACGATCAAGTAGGTAAAAAGACGAGGGCTAGTAGAAATCCTTGGGTAACAGAAGAAATATTGAATTTAATTGATGAAAGGAGAAAATATAAAAATGCTGTAAATGAAGCAGGCAAAAAGGAATACAAACGTCTCAAAAATGAGATCGACAGGAAGTGCAAAATGGCTAAGCAGCAGGGATGGCTAGAGGACAAATGTAAGGATGTAGAGGCTTATCTCACTAGGGGTACGATAGATACTGCCTATAGGAAAATTAAAGAGACCTTTGGGGAAAAGAGAACCACTTGTATGAATACCAAGAGCTCAGATGGAAACCCAGTTCTAAGCAAAGAAGGGAAAGCAGAAAGGTGGAAGGAGTATATAGAGGGTCTATACAAGGGCAATGTACTTGAGGACAATATTATGAAAATGGAAGAGGATGTAGATGAAGATGAAATGGGAGATACAATACTGCGTGAAGAGTTTGACAGAGCACTGAAAGACCTGAGTCTAAACTAGGCCCCGGGAGTAGACAACATTCCATTAGAACTACTGACGGCCTTGGGAGAGCCGCTCATGACAAAACTCTACCATCTGGTGGGCAAGATGTATGAGACAGGCGAAATACCCTCAGACTTCAAGAAGAATATAATAATTCCAATCCCAAAGAAGGCAGGTGTTGACAGATGTGAAAATTACCGAACTATCAGTTTAATAAGTCACAGGTGCAAAATACTAACTCGAATTCTTTACAGACGAATGGAAAAACTGGTAGAAGCCGACCTCGGGGAAGATCAGTTTGGATTCCGCAGAAATGTTGGAACACGTGAGACAATACTGACCTTACGACTTATCTTAGAAGGAAGATTAAGGAAAGGCAAACCTACATTTCTAGCATTTGTAGACTTAGAGAAAGCTTTTGACAATGTTGACTGGAATACTCTGTTTCAAATTCTAAAAGTGCCAGGGATAAAATACAGGGAGCGAAAAGCTATTTACAATTTGTACAGAAACCAGATGGCAATTATAAGAGTCGAGGGACATGAAAGGGAAGCAGTGGTTGAGAAGGGAGTGAGACAGTGTTGTAGCCTCTCCCCGATGTTATTCAATCTGTGTATTGAGCAAGCAGTAAAGGAAACAAAAGAAAAATTCAGAGTAGGTATTAAAATCCATGGAGAAGAAATAAAAACTTTGAGGTTCGCCGATGACATTGTAATTCTGTCAGAGACAGCAAAGGACTTGGAAGAGCAGTTGAACGGAATGGACAGTGTCTTGAAAGGAGGATATAAGATGAACATCAACAAAAGAGAAACGAGGATAATGGAATGTAGTCGAATTAAGTCGGGTGATGCTGAGGGAATTAGGTTAGGAAATGAGACACTTAAAGTAGTAAAGGAGTTTTGCTATTTGGGGAGCAAAATAACTGATGTTGGTCGAAGTAGAGAGGATATAAAATGTAGACTGGCAATGGCAAGGAACGCGTTTCTGAAGAAGAGGAATTTGTTAACATCGAGTATAGATTTAAGTGTCAGGAAGTCGTTTCTGAAAGAATTTGTATGGAGTGTAGCCATGTATGGAAGCGAAACATGGACGATAAATAGTTTGGACAAGAAGAGAATAGAAGCTTTCGAAATGTGGTGCTACAAAAGAATGCTGAAGATTAGATGGGTAGATCACGTAACTAATGAGGAGGTATTGAATAGAATAGGGGAGAAGAGGAGTTTGTGGCACAACCTGAAAAGAAGAAGGGACCGGTTGATAGGGCATGTTCTGAGGCATCAAGGGATCACAAATTTAGCATTGGAGGGTAGCGTGGAGGGTAAAAATCGTAGAGGGAGACCAAGAGATGAATACACTAAGCAGATTCATAAGGATGTAGGTTGCAGTAAGTACTGGGACTTGAAGAAGCTTGTACAGGATGGAGTAGCATGGAGAGCTGCATCAAACCAGTCTCAGAACTGAAGACCACAACAACACCTATAGAAGAAATGAAAATTATCTTTTTTGTATTGCCATTCAGAAAAGCTGTATATCTGATGATTACATTTTTGTAGAAATATAATGAAACAAAGAAAGTATAAGCATGCTTACTGAGGCATACAGCAAGGAAAGGTGTCTATAAGATCCTGTAGATGCGCTGTGCCATAATAATGTACGTCTAGAAATGTTTAGTTCTGAGTTAACAAGTTTTACGTAATGGTGCATATAATTTTATGTTCGATATGCGCATGTATCACCTTCATTGGTGAAAGTACCACATGTCTTTGATTTAATAGCATCTTCTGAATTACTTCAGCATGCCAGGAAGGATAGCGCTGAAAGAATACACACAAGTGTCAGAGCAGTTGCGCCGGCCGCGACCATTGAGAACTGAAAAAGCCGTTTTGCATCTTTGCGGTTGCACTATTGTGAAATAGCATCCCTCAATACAGTATCACTTGCGCGAATCCCGTCATGTACGATCGACAAGGCACATCCTTCCTGACGAATTTACTAAATTTCTGTAGATCTTTGGACCTCCTTCATTAACAGATAGTATATATATCTCTGCCTTCACCCTTTCTTCCCAAGCAGGGTCGAACGCAGTTCTTACTCCTAACATTACGTCGTCGTTCTGGCCTTCTTCTAACTACCATGGTGGACACCGTCACTACAAATGCAACATAGATAATTGCGTTCTCCACATCTGAAATGCTGTGAAAATCATTTGGTTGTACCAACATCACATACAACGAACGCTTACGTTCATGATTCTGTATATTCTTAATTTCGTAATAGCTGCACAAGATGACAATAACTACTTAATAAGTATGAAGCTGGATCTCACAGAAGTTTCAATATGAGTAAACAGCAACTCTACAGACATATCAACTTTCATACTCAACGACAAAACCGACGTAAAGAAGCTGTGGTTCCGAATACGTACCGTGGGGGAGCTTGTGCGGATTTATAATTTAGATGTTTCGGGTAATAGGGCTAAAGCCGTAGGCACAGGGGACGAGTTAGCTTCCATTAACGTGGCGCTCTATGAGTTTTGTGACGTCATTTCATGCTATTTCACGTTGTGGAGACATTTCGTCACATTAAACACAAAATAAGTTCTGCGACATTTCGGCGACGCGTTACTAAAAAATAGGAAGCAAGATCGCTCCTACGTCACAAACGTAAAGCTTATAGCCCACAGAAAGCAAGACGCCATATTGTATTTGTCGTGTTCATTAGAGGTGGATTTTATGTTGCACCATACATCCTATGAATGTCTGCTATTCCCAACCACCAGCATATTGAATGTCTCGAGAATTAGCCGTAATTGATGGTACAATTTGCTGTAACAAATTTATGGTAAGGCTCATTTGATGGTTACAGAATTTTTGTATTTATTTATTGTCTCACTACAACTCTCCTGACGTGAGAATAAGCCGTTTCAAGGCACTAGCAGATACATGAAAAAAAGGTATCGTTCTTTTTAGAACTGGTTATAATTATATGTAAATCAATATCATTTCGGCGATTAAAGCCTGAAGAATACTATAAAGTAATATACAATATCACTCATCACGAAGCTACTGTTTAGCATAGTAAACAGAGTCACAACGTTATAGGACAGAGGTTTGGTTGGTTGTGTGTTCCAGTCCTGGTACCTACATTTTTTTCAAACCTTGGCGGTTTCTAAAAGGTTGTGGAACTCTCTTACAAAATTAATAGAAATAATTTCTGTGAAATGAAATGTTTGTCCAGGGCCTCCCGTCGGGTAGACTGGTCGCCTGGTATACATAATTTTTGCAATACTTGCTGTTATACAAGTATGAGAGCGTTCTCTTTCAAGAGTAAGTTTGTTCGATTTGGTGAACTTGTATAAGCCATGTCCTTACATGTCTCATTACATGTTCACTGAAACTGACGTTTTTATTTATGTATGCCACAGAGAGCAACTTGATTAGCATATGAACAAGGGAGGAATTGTGCGTTTCAATAGATTTCACGTAGAAATTTTAGATGCGTCCATTTTCGTGAACAAACTGTATTCTTTGCGAATCAAGTAATGCAGACAATGCAGCTGGAGAATGCTGAGAACGCAAAATCACGTTAATCAGACCATACCGTGTGCTGATGACGCTATGCCTTGTGGTCCTGTGATGTTGGATATCCCATCTGGATGCACATCAACATTAGCTGCCTAGTCCCATGAGACGACGACTTAACGAAAAAACTGCCAGTTCCAGACTTGTTTGTTTGGGCTATGATGCAGACTTGTGTATGATCGGTGTGTCATGTAGTTTAGATTTAAGTTTAGCATCTAACAAATTTAGTGCAACTTATATGCAGTCTAACACTTTCGGTCATAGCGTCCTCATATAATGACATACTAAATAAATGCTTAGTATATTAAAATTCGTTAAATTTTACCATTTTTAATTATTGTGCTCGTATTTTCAGAAGCAGGGAGTTTATTTGAGAACAGTGTCGACATCTCCAGTCACTCTGTGGTACCACAAAACAAAACAATGTGCACAGTCACATGGACGCTTCCCAGTAATCTTTGTACCTCCCATCAGCCGGTTAATATCTTCTGAATTTAGGTAAAAAAAAAAAAAATTATTTGTCCGTAGGAAGGTAGATTCTCGAAGATCAAAACCAAAGTGTCTTTCAGAACGAAAAGTAAGTGACATATCTATAACTTTATACATGTCTCCAAATGAGTACATTGTGACTGAAAATTTGTAACAGCATAGAAATTGAGGACATTATTTCGCTGTCTTTTTAGTCATCTTACGGTGATTCCACAATGCCCCGTGTCCAAGACAGACGAAAGCCACTTACAGAAGAAGAAGTTATAGAGCTCCTTAATTCATAGCAAATTGACGATCTATCCGATGAGCCTGGCTATAATTTTGAACAAGAGGACAATGATGGAGCTAATGTTAGACGTTTCATATCATACGGTATATTGTAAGCTGAGTAGCCTAGACACAAAGCCCGCTAACTGCATGGTAAGTGACACTGAGATAATCACGAAAAACTCGTCCCATCCAAACGGCAATGCACTGGCAGCAAATGTTATTGTTGCGTACGAAATTGTTACAACGCTGCCAACCTTAAGCCGGATAAGAAAAACATCCATTCTAATCGTAACAGACAAAAATGTAACATATAATGTCATGATTGGTAAGTCTGATATCTGCTAGCATGCCTTGTATCCGGACATGGCAGGGCACCACGCCGATTGATCATCCAGCAGTCTTTTCTCCATAAGACAACATGCAGTCAGCTGCTTTAAAAACCGAACATGATTTTCGATGGTTTGTAGCCGGTTTTGCAACCTGAAAGTGGACGCATGTTTGCTCATGCAGTTGATATTGCATGTGTAAATGCATGGATTGAGCACAAGCAAAATGCATCAAAATTAGGTGTTTCTAAAAATAAGACCCTTGATTTGCTTCACTTTAAAACAAGTGTGCCCAAAGTACTAACAAAAACAGATAAATCAGCTGCCAGGAAAAGGGGGCGTCCCATAGTGATAGTCCAAGTTCTTCAAAAACGAGCCAACGCGTGAGTTCGTCCAGACGCTGAAGTTCGTTTGGACAACTGGCACTTCCAGTGGTCAGTAACAAAAAATCATTTGACATGTGCTAGAAACCAGGTTGCAAAGGCAAAACACAAATTTTACTGCGTAAAATGTAAGATTCACTTATACTTTGATGGAAAAAAAAAATCTTTTTTTTTTTTTTTTTTTTGCTATCATTTTTCACTAGTGTAAAATCATGGTTCATGTATATAATCATTAAGTAAGCTTTGTGTAATTTATGTATTTTGGTGAAGTAAAAACAAACAAAATACTTTGACTTTTCGACTTATACTGCACCCACTTGAACACAATGTTCTCACCTGGATACTCGTTGTATCCCCCCCTTGGGGGGGCACTTCAGAATATTTTATACATCGGAAAAATCAAAATTCGAAGAAAAGCAAAGCCATGATTTTTTTTCAGGACATAAATTTTTGCCGGCCGGGGTGGCTGACGGTTCTAAGCGCTACAGTCTGGAACCGCGCGATCGCTACGGTCGCAGGTTCGAATCCTGCCTCGGGCATGGATGTGTGTGGTGTCCTGAGGTTAGTTAGGTTTAAGTAGTTCTAAGTTCTAGGGGACTGATGACATCAGAAGTTAAGTCCCATAGTGCTCAGAGCCATTTGAACCATTTTGAAATAAATAATTCATGACCGAAAGGGCTAATATGAATTATGTAGTCCAGCTCTTTAATTTAGAATGTGCTTGTGACTCTTGAAGTTTTCCCGGCGTATCGAATATTCCACAAGATTTCGGGATTGCAGCCGGATCTCATCGACTTCTTTCCACGATATTTCGGCTGACAATCTTACAGCCATTTTCAGGCGAGTGTTTGACACTGGAGACTGCTAGTGCAAGTCGCTTTTTACGACATCTGAATTCCATCCACACAAACATTCAGTTTACGATGGAAGTTGGAAAGGATGGTTGCCTACCATTTCTGGACGTCATGTTTAATCGCAGGGTGGATGGGTCATTGGGGCATTCTGTCTATCGAAAACCCACGCATACGGACCTGTACCTGCAGGCGTCAAGCTGTCATCACCCGTCACAAACTATGTGCGTCCTTCGAACGTTGGTGCATAGGGCACATGTTGTGTCTGATAAAGACAGCCTTGCAGATGAATTAGAGCACTTGAAATCTGTATTTCAACATAATGGATATTCTGCACATCAGGTCAGTACTGCTTTAAGGATGAAAAAACGTGACCACCCACAAGATCAAGAGGATTAGGAGGTGTTTAAGTCCAGAGCATTTCTCCCATATGTCGGGAACATTTCATTGAAAGTAGGCAGAATTTTAAAGAAACATCGTGTGAAAGCAATCTTCCGGCCTCCTACAAAGATTCGTGCTCTTCTGGGCTCAGTCAAGGATGATCTGGGATTACGGAAGGCTGGAATTTATAAAATAGCTTGCGAGTGTGGGAAAGCCTACATTGGTCAAGCCACACGCACAGTACACGACCGCTGCGTTGAACATGAGCGCCACACTCGCCTTTTACAGCCCAGTAAGTCGGCCATAGCCGAACATTGTATTTCCACAGGACATACTATGGATTATTCTCCCACGAAAATCTTGGCCCCATCGAGATCCTTCTGGGATTCAGTTGTCAAGGAATCCGTGGAAATACGTTTGGCGGAAAATCTCAATCGTGATGGCGGCTTTCAGTTGAATAAGGCCTGGGACCCGTTGATTTCTTTAATATCAAACAAAAGAAAACTTTTTATGGCTTCTGACACGTCGAGCGACAAGTAATTTTAATATTGAAATTTCGCATTTTATTGTTTTGGACACGTCTGTGTGCATGTTTTACTTGTTTCACGCATTCGTTTGCTCTCCACAGATGCAGTAATATTGTAGAGGACCTTGGAATCGACAGGTGGCGCGCATGCAACGGTAACTTGCTCATGCGCGTCTTGCGGCACTTTTACGTATAAATAGAGCGACTTGCACTAGCAATCTCCAGTGCCAAACACTCGCCTGAAGATGGCTGTAAGGTTGTCAGCCGAAATATCGTGGAAAGAAGTCGATGAGATCCGGCTGCAATCCCGAAATCTTGTGGAATAGAATGTGCTTGATTGCATTTTCCCTTAAACAATATTCTTTGCGCAGCTTACAGATCCTGTTTACTTCTGTTTCATACAGAAATCAAATATTTTGTAGAATAAAGTGAATGTTTTAATTCTAATATGTGATACATGTGTTTTTAAAAGTTGACAATGGCTAAAAACAACAGAAAGCGTGCTGTAAGGAGTACGCTTTATACCGGAGAACTGTCACTCAGATATGCAACACCTACATTCGCTAATGTGTTCATCTAGTGCGCATTATCAATAACATGAGAATTACTAACCAGAATATGATTGACTACCATGGTTCACTAATGTTCACTAAGAAACAATAATTTAATGACATTGCCAAATCAAACTTACAGAAATAACATAAGATTCAAAGGAGAGAAACATATCATTCACTATACACTTCAAAAGAGGTTGTTAGCTGCTGCAAAAAAGTCCTTGTAGAGTATGAAACATGGAACAATTTTTTCTAAAAGGAATTGCATAATGCACTACAATACTACCGACCCTCTATATCCATATAGTGTAATAATTAAGAAAGCAAAATCAGATCAATTCTAGCTCAGATGGATGCAAGCACATCGATGTTATTGACTTACCTTGTACCAAGTGAAATAGGCGCAAGTGACTATTTAACATACGATTAGTGCAGATGGAGAAAATGTTACCAGAGCTATGTAAAACATCAATCTGCAAAATAAAGTGTGGATCATAAATAAGACTAATGACAGGACTGATGAAGGAAACAAATCTTACTCCCAGAACACATTCCATTTGGGAACCTGTTGGAAACATGGTTACCAATGTTGTAATAAACATATGCAACTGGGGAAGTATATAAGTACCCAGTGTGCTATATATTCTTTACTTTGGCTCCTTGCCTGTCCTGCAAAGACTGCATAGAGCGAGATAAGAAAAATAAGATGAAAAAATAAGGGTCAGCTTGAAGTGCAGGAAAGAGGAGAGATAGGTGAGGGAGGAGGACTAGTGGAGCTTGAGGTATAGAACATGTCATTTGTAGCTGAAGATCCTAATGGCATTATCTGTGAAACATCTAGTGAAATCAACTTGAGTGCAGAGGGTAGTGTATATCCCTCATAAATGACAGAACTCCACTCTGATTGTAGGTTGATAGTGGCCATTTACATGAGTGGTGAGTTGGTTAGTATTCATGACAGTATAAGAGATGCTCAGTGATCGAAGTAAAAATGGTAAATGATATGACTCCCTTCATAAGTGCCTGTTGAGATAGGCTGTGATCATTAATATGATGGATTTACAGGTAGTTATATATGGAACAGGTTTTTCGTATTGTCTTCGACTTGTATATGAGCCTTGTGGCAAGGATTTGGAAAATACAGTGATATAATGAAAACAACACAGTATTTAGGTTAAATGGCCAGCAGAACCCTGATCTGGGAGATATGAAAATGAATTTCAGCATCATATTTCTGATCTCAGAGTACAAGTGATGGTTGTGGGTGTGGTTTAGTTGTTCAGTTTGAGTTCAGGGTAAGGTAATAGGCGAAATACTGATTAGTAACAAATGTAACATCCACAGATCTCAAGTTGCAGGGAATGATTATGCATGTACATGTGTAAGTAAATTGTGTCTTTAAGGGTGGAGGGGGAGTATGATTTCTTAGTTACAATTCTCATCACTTTCATATTCCTCTTGTTGCTTAGCACTTGATGCACACAGTCAAAAACTGCCTATCAACACATAATTCTTCATGTGTGTGCAGAATTTTACATTATCACAAAAACTTTAAAAAGAAGAGCTAACAAAAAATGACTTCAACCTCAATTTAAATACTTAGATACAACTGCTTACTGGTCACAGTAAATGGAGAAAATTGTGGATTGTCTGTGTTTAACTTCTACAGTTTGTGTTTAGCTCACTATTCACTGCAGAACACTGAAAAGATTTGGAAATATGACAGAGAAATATTTGAAATGAAGTTGTCATCCAAAACGGAACCTGTGCATATTTGTGATGTCTTAGACAAACCTTTCTCTATAATCTCTGCTAGCACTATAAATAGGTTACTTTTCTGGTTTTCTTTATTAGTTCCTAAATTAGAAATGACAGAACTCACACATATTTTCGTTGTTCTATCCAGCATTTACCATTGTTTAACACACACACACACACACACACACACACACACACACACACGAATATGTGTGCAGTATACTGTCACTGTTCGACAGCAACTACGCGGTATGTGGTTCTTTTAATTCCTTCCATTATTTGTACTCAACCTAAGACTTTCCAGTACGGTCTTGGTAAAATATCTTCCTTACTATCAACATTGACTCAGTACAATGTTTTTTTATAGAGCATCAAGGATTTCCAAATGCTAATGCACCAAGACACAGAAAAACAATACACATATATCTGTAGATAAACTATTGCTGCAAGTTTTCAGCAAATTATACAGGTGTTCAGTGTGGCTGCCCTATTTGGTGCTACAAACCAATCAAGTATTCTTACACGTGCCATAAGACATCGTCTAGGATCATGGTGTATATCATGTAAGTGTTTGATGATCCCTCCCTGCAGCTGTTCAAGATCATGTAGCATTAGAACAATGAACCCACAGTCTTGCATGTAAGTCCATAGGAAAATTCAGTGATTAAGGTCAACTGGCTATACAGAACTCAAGAGGACAGGAGAGGCGAAATTCTAAGCATGTGTAATCCTATATTACTGAAATTTGCCATTAAGGTGATCATGTAGAACACATGAAGTTAGAAGCTCATGGTCCATGCATTCCGTTGATTCGTTAGGTTTATTTTCAATGTCTTGTTCATGTTGAACTGCGCGGACAACCAAACATTTTCACTGTAAACAAATAACCAATAAAACGAATTGTTTTGGACCTGTCCTTTAATTCTCACTGAACTGTTTATTACGATTATATCACAATTAGTGAATTCAAGATGCAAAATTCATATATGGCTTATCTTGTAATCCCACTGGATGCGTTAATGGATTTGTTGATATAAGTATGCAATCATCTGATGAGATCTCTAGGTGTAGTGCAGAAGGGTACATTCGCTGGCGCCATATCACATTGAAAACAGCTGCAGCAGTTTTAAGCGCTGCTATGAACCACCATTATCTCACTTATGACAACCAGCCATTGTTTACAACAAGCCCCCTGATGTATCCACTTTTGATGATTCTGCATGCCTGGACTGTCATTTCATGCTTTATTCTTATCACCCACTGACATTTGGCTAGCACATGGACTTCCATCTCGGCCTAATGTGGTACTGCCTTCATTCACTGTTCGCCCAATAACTATGTTTTTAGTGAACAAAATGACAATGCATGGGTGCACTGAGAGTGTGGTCGATACTACAGTTCTTCTTTGCTGAACCTGCATGCCAAGCTCTCCTGTTGTCATGTGTGAATTATTCAACAAAACTTCCACAGTACTGTGTTGGCACGAGGTAGCCAGCTTCAGAAGTTTCTTGTTTCGTGTATTTCCAGAAGTGTCAGGAACTATTACCTTCTGTGATTTATTTGTAAATAATTTGTGCTTGATTAAATCTGTGTTGTTGAAGAACGATAAGCACTGATACTACAGCTCTCTACTGAAGGGCACTGTAACTAACTCAGGTAAGTATTATGAAACAAAATATGGAAAGATCTCTGCCATATATTTACATATTATTACTTCATTTCAACTCCAATGAAAGCCGGTAATGGCAGGTGTGAAAATTCAATTTAATAAGTCATGGTTGCAAAATACTAACACGAATACTTCACAGCTGAATGGAAAAACTGGCAGAAACTGATCCCGGGGAAGATCAGGTTGGATTCTGTAGAAATGTAGGAACATGCGAGGATATTCTGCCCCTATGACTTATCTTAGAAAATAGGTTAAGGAAAGGCAAATCTACGCTTCTAGCATTTGTAGACTTAGAGAAAGCTTTTGACAATGTTGACTGGAATAGTCTCTTTTAAACTTCGAAGGTGGCAGGGGTAAAATACAGGGAGCGAAAGGCTATTTACAATTTGTACAGAAACCAGATGGCAGTTATAAGAGTCGTGGGGCATGAAAGGGAAGCAGTGGTTGAGAAGGGAGTGAGAAAGGGTTGTAGCCTAACTCTGATATTATTCAATTCGTATGTTGAGCAAGCAGTAAAGGAAACAAAAGAAAAATTTGGAGTAGGAATTAAATCGAGGGAGAAGAAATATTTGCCAATGACATTGTAAGTCGGTCAGAGACAGCAAAGTACTTGGAAGAGCTGTTGAACAGAATGGACAGTGTCTTGAAAGGAGGATATAAGATGAACATAAAAAAAGCAGAACGAGGACAATGGAATGTAAGCGAATTAAATCAAGTGATGCTGAAGGAATTACATTAGGAAATGAGAAACTTAAAGTAGTGGATAAAAATTACTATTTGGGCAGCAAAATAACTTATGAGGGTCGAAGTAGACTGGAGATGGCAAGGAAAGCGTTACTGAAGAAGAAAAATATGTTAACATCGAATATAGATTTAAGAATGAGGAAGTCTTTCTTGAAAGTATTTGTATGGCGTGTAGCCATGTATGGAAGTGAAACATGGATGATAAATAGGTTATACAAGAAGAGAATAGAAAATTTTGAAGTGTGGTGTCACAGAAGAATGCTGAAGATTATATGGGTAGATCATGTAACTAATGAGAAGGCATTGAATAGACTTAGGGAGATGAGGAATTTGCACCTCAACTTACCTAGAAGAAGGGATCAGTTGGTAGGTCACGTTCTGAGGCATCAAAGGATCATGAATTTAGTATTGGAGGGAAGGGTGGAGGGTAAAAATTGTAGGACACCAAGAGATGAATACACTAAGCTGATTCGGAAGAATGTAGGTTGCAGTAGTTACTCAGAGATGAAGAGGCTTGCAGGGGACAGAATAGCATGGAGAGCTACATCAAAGCAGTCTGTGGACTGAAGATCACAATAACAACATCTTGTAGTAGTTGTGCAGTAATTTTCCAGATCTCAGATGAATTTTACAACTTTTATATTAGTAGCTTCACATCAGTGAAAACATTCACTAAAAGGCGCTACTATCAATTGTATCTGTTGCCCATTGACTTTCGCATATGCCAGTATTAAATTCCTGTCACAGCAAGGCAACTAAGAGGTTTTAAAATTATTGTCACGTCCTGTAAAAGCTCCTTTCATTAAACAAAGTCTTTAAAAAAGTACATGTATTGACCTCAAAAGAAGTGAAGTTTACATGATCTCATCACTATTACATTTCATTCCTGTGACTCATTTCTTCACCTCTCAGTGCTGAATAAAATATTTGTATGTGTACCATCACTGATAGCAGGAGTGGACACACAGTTTTAGAAAGTCATTTAATACAAATAACATTGTTAAAAATTGTGTGAGCATGTGTGCGTGTCTTTCTCAGTTCTTCAGAGTGATCAGTATTAGATTTCACCCTCAATGGACAATGTCTAATTTCTTTAAGAATGAATAGCATGTCAGGCATGTGGACATTCGACATTTATACGTATTATTTTAAGTCATTTGTATTGTGTAGTTAAATAAACAAATTTCATTTTCCATTGTCAGCATGTTTGCCTTGAGCAGGAAATTGTGTAAGATATTTCTGGGCACTGGTTCCTATATTGACACATGGTTACTGCATCGCAAAATTTAAGTTTCAAAAGTATCATTAAATATCGGCTAATTGAAGTTATCAGATATTAGCAAGAACGGTATAACTTACATTTTTGTATGTCAAAACACCAACAAGAGCAGCAGATAAAAATCCTGGAGTCACACAAACCATATTACCAATGCCCATGAGTACACCTGATGGAAGAAGAACAAAGTAAAATTTCAGTAGTGAACACTTCAATTACAAGAATGAGACTTGCACAAGATTTGAGACAAATTGTCAAAATTCGGAATAAATTATTCAACAAAAATTACTGTTTTACACTTTTTTTTAAAAAACTGGTAATACTCATAAAACATAGATGTAAGAGTCTTAATAGCAGTTGTGAAGCTCTCTGACATAATAAAATAGTTGAGATCATCAAATAATATGAATATATTTACTTTCTCCGAGTTTTCAATTAGTTTAAACCTAAATATAGCAAAGACTTTAAAATCACCAGACAGTGTGATACATGATATATTAACGTAATAAAGTAACTGACTGTATCATTTACTACTTAAAATATTGCACAATGATGTATTGCACAAGGTTTTGTTCTTATATAAAACCAGTAAGCATTTGGAAATCCTCTGTTCATCCACGCAGTGACTAAGCTGGCACTGAAACTGACGACAACAGAGAGAATGCATAACTAATGAATTCGGTTATCCAGAACTGTTTCAGCACAGTAGATCTTAACAAAGTCCCTCCTTTCAGTCGTCATACGAATTTCTAAATGGCAGACACTGAGATAACCGATCATGGAACAGGAAAGCAACTACAATCGCTCAGCAGTGGAAAGGCATCAGGACCAAATGAGAGACATGTAAGATTCTGTAAATATTATGCAGAAGAACTTCCTCTCTTTCTAGCGGCAATTAATTGTAGATCGCTGAGTTAATGAAGGGTACATAGCTATTGGAAAAACTTGCAGGTCATTCCCGTTTTCAGGAATGGTCGTAGGACAGATGCACATAAATATAGGCCAATATTGTTGACATCAATCTGTTGTAGAATTGTGGAACATGTTTTACGTTAAGAAATTACGATGTTTTCAGAGAACGAATATCTCCTCTATAAAAATCAACATGTATGCCATAAACAGAGATCTTGCGAAACTCAACTCGCTCTTTTCCTCCTTGAGACCTATAGCGGTGTAGACAACAGAGCTCTAAATTCAAATGGAGAAAAAGATTGTCGGACTGGAAAAAGATTTGTACAAGGTACATGCAGGGCTAATTTTTAGGGCCTTATTATTTTCTGCTGTTGTAAATGATTTACCTTTAAGCATTGATGTTCACTCCATTTTACTCGCAAATGACACCTCGCTTTTAATTGAAAATGACAATTTAGAACAAATTCATGATACAATGGAAAATATAATGGGACACCTAGAATTATGGTTTCAGCAAAATGGATTAAAACTAAATCTCACAAAAGTATCATTAGTGTAGTTCAGTACTAAAACATCATCGGCATCTCCCATAAAAATAGTGCATGGCTTTCAGGAAGTGACTGAAACAAGTTATGTAAAATTTCTAGGTCTAAATCTTGAGAAAAATTTAAATTGGAAGGCACATGTAGACTTCTTAGCAAACAAACTAAACAGCCTATCTTATGTGATGAATGTCTTATATGGTTCTACCTTTATTGACGCCAGGGAGATAGTCTACCACAGCTAGTTTGAAACTATATGGTAATTGGATACGGAATATGTTTCTCGGGAAATTCTGTGAACAGCCTGAGATTACTTACACTTCAAAAGAGAATCATAAGAAACATGTGTTTAGTCCAAACAAGAACATCATGTCGCCCATTATTTAAAAAATTAAAAATACAAACCATCTCCTCTCTGTACATCTACAAAATTTTTATTTTCATATATCAAAGTCAAACTCACTTGGCAATTTTCATTTCAAGCACAATTACAGTACTTGTCACAGACACAGTTTCAAACTTCCCTCTCATAATTTAAAACTTTACACTCAAACACCATTGTACAAGGGATTAAAAATTTACAATAAATTAAATAACTCAAATCTGTTAAAGATGGAGTTGGACCCACTAAAAAGATTGTTATTTAATACACTAGTGGAAAAATGCTAACACAGAGTTAAAGAATTCATAAAGGACAATTTGGCAATTTGAAAAGAAAAGAAACAGTAAAGATTATGTACTATATAATAAATTGTTAATATATTGTATAAAATGTATTGCAAGCTGCAAAATAACCATAAGTGTTATATATGTTCTTGTTAAATTATTCATGTCTAAAAATTCAGAAATGCCTTCTTAAATATGTTAATTGACTTTTTTTTCCAAGTAACTTGATGTGTCTCCAGTACAAAAATCTTGATTTGTAACTGTACATTATGAGACAAATAAACTACATTTTGCATTCTGCATTAGGGTTGATGCCATGTTTCTTGACTTCAGGAAGATATTTGACATTGGCCTGCACTGAATAGTGAATAAAATTCGTGCTTACCGAGTATGGGGCAGAGTTGTGGCTGGTTTATAGGACCGTTATTGCTTTTAACGTATGTAAATGATCTGTTATAAACGTCAGAAGCTTCTGAAGACTGTTTGCTGATGATATGGTGTCTATAAGAGTGTAGCAATGGCAGAAGACAATATCGATTTGCAGGAAGACCTGCAGGGGATTGATGAATGATGCAGACGCTGGCAGTTGACACTGAACTTAAATAAAGATAGCATAGTAGAACTATACTACTGCAGACAAATTGCTAAAAGCAATATATACCGTAAAATATTGAGGAGTAACTATTCAGAGCGACCTTAAGTGGAATGACCATACAAAACAAATTGTAGGAAAAGTGGGTGACAGACTGTCAGTCATAGGAAGAATCTTAAGCAAGTGTGCCTCATTCACGAAGGAAGTGGCTTAGAAGGCCGTTGTTCGCCCGAATCTTGAATATTATTCATCAATATGGGGCCCGTACAAGTTAGGACCGATAGGAGAGATAGAGAAGATCCAACAAATAGCGGTTGGTTTCGTCACGGGATCCTTTAGTCGGTGCGGGAGCGTTACAGAGACGCTCAACAAACTCCAGTGGCAGACGCTACGAGAGAGGCGTTATGCATCATGGAGAGGTTTACTATTGAAATTTCGAGACCACACTTTCTGGGAATTCACACAACATATTACTTCGTCCCGTATACATTCTAAGAAATTATCATGACGAGAAAATTCAAGAAATTAGAGCCAATGCAATGGGTTACCTACAATTATTCTTCCCATGTGTCATTCGTGAGTGGAACAGGGCAAGTGGGATCAGTTAGTGGTACGAGAAGTACACTCCAACACACACCGTTAGGTGGCTAGCGGAGTATGATGTAGGTGTAGTAATCTCTACCCTGTGACATGCTTCACTACATTCAGTGATGCTTTATCATCAAATGATTGTTTCCTGAAAGTTATTCAGATAACTGAATACTTAAAGCAAAGAAAACATGAAAGTAAATACTACCTGAAACTTTGGCTATGAATGCACTCTGGGTAACTAGTAATGAAACTTCATCTGCAACTATGTCTTTGAGGAAAACAGGTATCACACATAAGCAGACAAAAAAATGTAGTTTAGTTTACATAAATTTTCTCTCTATTATGTGATGACATTCTTTTGCATAATTCATTTGCAGCCAATAAATTGTAAGCGAAAAGTAAGAAAAATGTGTGTAGAAAATAACTGACATCTCCCCAGCTTATATTATCTAGGAATTCTGCACTTGCAACTCATGGCTTTGGTCTTCCTCCTGTTTTCCCTTCTTTTACAAGAGTGTGTTAAGATGAGTCAGTAGTTCACTTCACATTTTACTGATAGGAGGTAAGAGTTTATGTTAGCTCATGCACCTCTCATGATGAAGTTTCTTCTGACTGGGAGCACATTCCACAGGGTTCAATTGTGTGACCTCTTCTGTTCTTGCTATTATGAAAGATCTTCCATCTTACCAACTGCAGCGTCGTCGACAGGACTGACTGCGGACCTTCGGTACAGAGCCGAGTGGAGAGTCTGAATCGACGGTTTTGCGACCGTGTGGGCTGCAGATTCCTCAACTTGCCCCATAGGGTGGAGGGGTTTCGGGTTCCGCATGATAGGTCAGAAGTCCACTAGACCCAACAGGCAGCTACACGGGTAGCAGGGGTTGTGTGGCGTGGACTGGGCGGTTTTTAAGGTTAGATGGCCTCGGGCAAGTACAGAAAGGATAACAGCCTCAAAGGGTGGGGGACAAAGTCAGGACATGCGGGGACCAAGCAGCAGTCGGTATGGTAATTGTAAACTGTCGAAGCTGTGTTGGTAAAGTACCGGAACTTCAAACGCTAATAGAAAGCACCAAAGCCGAAATCGTTATAGGTACAGAAAGCTGGCTGAAGCCAGAGATAAATTCTGCCGAAATTTTTACAAAGGCACAGACGGTGTTTAGAAAGGACAGATTGCATGCAACCGGCGGAGGCGTGTTTGTCGCTGTTAGTAGTAGTTTATCCTGTAGTGAAATAGAAGTGAATAGTTCCTGTGAATTATTATGGGTGGAGGTTATACTCAACAACCGAGCTAGGTTAATAATTGGCTCATTTTACCGACCTCCCGACTCAGCAGCGTCAGTGGCAGAACAACTGAGAGAAAATCTGGAATACATTTCACATAAATTTTCTCAGCATGTTATAGTCTTAGGAAGAGATTTCAGTTTACTAGATATATACTGGGACACTCAGATGTTTAGGACGGGTGGTAGGGACAGAGCAACGAGTGTCATTATACTGAGTGCACTATCCGAAAATTACCTCGAGCAATTAAACAGAGAACCGACTCGCGGAGATAACATCTTGGACCTATTGATAACAAACAGACCCGAACTTTTCGATTCTGTAAGCGCAGAACAGGGAATCAGTGATCATAAGGCCGTTGCAGCATCCCTGAGTATGGAAGTAAATAGGATTATAAACAAAGGGAGGAGGTGTATCTGTTTAGCAAGAGTAATAGGAGGCAGATTTCAGACTACCTAACTGATCAAAACGAAAATTTCTGTTCCGGCACTGACAATGTTGAGTGTTTATGGAAAAAGTTCAAGGCAATCGTAAAATGCGTTTTAGACAGGTACGTGCCGAGTAAAACTGTGAGGGACGGGAAAAACCCACCGTGGTTCAACATCAAAGTTAGGAAAGTACTGCGAAAGCAAAGAGAGCTTCACTGCAAGTTTAAACGCAGCCAAAGCCTCTCAGGCAAACAGAAGCTAAACGATGTCAAAGTTAGCGTAAGGAGGGTTATGCGTGAAGCGTTCAGTGAATTCTAAAGAAAAATTCTATGTACCGACTTCACAGAAAATCCTAGGAAGTTCTGGTCTTACGCTAAATCAGTAAGTGGATCGAAACAGCATATCCAGACACTCTGGGATGATGATGACGATGATGATGATGATGATGGCATTGAAACAGAGGATGACACACGTAAAGCTGAAATACTAAACACCTTTTTCTAAAGCTGTTTCACAGAGGAAGACTGAACTGCAGTTCCTTCTCTAAATCAGCGCATGAACGAAAAAATGGCTGACATCGAAATAAGTGTCCAAGGAATAGAAAAGCAACTAAAATCACTCAACAGAGGAAAGTCTACTGGACCTGACGGAACACCGATTCGATTCTACACAGAGTATGCGAAAGAACTTGCCCCCTTCTAACAGCCGTGTATCGCAAGTCTCTAGGGGAAAAGAGCACAGGTAGTCCCAGTTTTCAAGAAGGGTCGTCGTGCAGATGCCCAAAACTATAGGCCTGTATCTCTGACATCGACCTGTTGTAGAATTTTATAACATGTTTTTTGCTCGCATATCATGACATTTCTGGAATCCCAGAATCTACACTGTAGGAATCAACATGGATTCCGGAAACAGCGATCGTGTGAGACCCAACTCGCTTTTATTTGTTCATGAGACTCAGAAAATATTAGATACAGGCTCCCAGGTAGATGCCATTTTCCTTGACTTCCGGAAGGCGTTCGATACAGTTCCGCACTGTCGCCTGATAATGTAAGAGCCTACGGAATATCAGACCAGCTGTGTGGCTGGATTGAAGAGTTTTTAGCAAACAGAACACAGCATGTTGTTCTCAATGGAGAGACGTCTACAGACGTTAATGTAACCTCTGGCGTCCCACAGGGGAGTGTTATGGGACCATTGCTTTTTACAATATATATAAAGGACTTAGAAGATGGTGTTGGAAGTTCCATGTAGCTTTTCGCGGATGATGCTGTAGTATACAGAGAGATTGCAGCATTGGAGGTTTGTAGCGAAGTGCAGGAAGGTCTGCATTGGATAGGCACTTGGTGCAGGGAGTGGCAACTGACTCTTAACTTAGACAAATGTAATGTATTGCGAATACATAGCAAGAAGGATCCTTTATTGTATGATTATATGAAAGTGGAACAAACACTGGTAGCAGTTACTTCTGTAAAATATCTGGGAGTATGCGTACGGAACGATTTGAAGTGGAATGATAATATAAAATTAATTGTTGGTAAGGTGGGTGCCAGGTTGAGATTCATTGGGAGAGTCCTTAGAAAATGTAGTCCATCAACAAAGGAGGTGGCTTACAAAACACTCGTTCGACCTATACTTGAGTATTGCTCATCCGTGTGGGATCCGTACCAGGTCGGGTTGACGGAGGAGATAGAGAAGATCCAAAGAAGAGAGCCGCTTTTCGTCACAGGGTTATTTGGTAAGCGTGATAGCGTTACGGAGATGTTTAGCAAACTCAAATGGCAGACTCTGCAAGAGAGGCGCTCTGCATCGCAGTGTAGCTTGCTGTCCAGGTTTCGAGAGGGTGCGTTTCTGGGTGAGGTATCGAATATATTGCTTCCCCCTACTTATACCTCCCGAGGAGATCACGAATGTAAAATTAGAGAGATTCGAGCGCGCATGGAGGCTTTGTGGCAGTCGTTCTTCCCGCGAACCATACGCGACTGGAACAGGAAAGGGATGTAATAACATTGGCACATAAAGTGCCCTCCGCCACACACCGTTGGGTGGCTTGCGGAGTATAAATGTAGATGTAGATAAAGCAGAAATAATGCGCATCACTGATGATGCAAGATTCGTAATCAAACTTAATTAATTAATTTATTTATTTATTTATTGATTTATTTAACCTGGCAAGATTAGGGCCATCAGGCCCTCTCTTACATCTTAATAGAACTGTAGCAACAGAAAGAGTAATAAAAATTTTAAAAGTTTTATTCTCTGTTTTCTGAGAATATAGAAAACTGATTGTTCAGAATTCCTGCATATTGATTAGATCTTGGATTGAAAATCACATATTGTAGTTCTTGTCAACTGACTGAATTCAGCAACATTTGAGCTGTGTGTAATTGTTGACTTTGGTTATCAAAGCTTTAGAAAATTAGCTTATTTTGCGTTCCTCCTGTTCATCGGTGTCATATGGAGTAATGTTATGTGCTAATTCCCCACAGGCACAAAGTATTCATTGCACAATTATGTGGTGTAAGGATAATGTCTGGTGGAGGCAAATGTGTACAAAAACTAGGTGCTACCAAAGCTTCATAAAACTTTTATTCTTCCATGAAACTTGTTGTGAAAGATAAGGCACAATTTGATACAAGGTAAAATTTGATATTAAGAGGAGCATGTATAAAAATAATACTAATAACAAATATAGTTCCACTACCCACATCTTATCTCACTCTTGCACAAAAAGAAACGAACTATAGAGCCATAAAAGTACGAACACCTCCCTTGTGAGTTAAAGATGCTGGTAGATAATGAAGTTTTTAAAGTAAACTGATTTCATTTCTATTTAATAACTGCTACTTCCTACTTTTGAGTAGATAGTGTTTATGTGACTGAGCTCGATATATCAAATTTTGTAGATTAAAATTTTTAAAATCTAGTTATGTAAAGATTTAGGAGGTACCTTTTTTTACAGTAAAAAGCCTATTAATATGTACCACATAAAGATGAGTCGCCACAGGTACAAACCACTGAATATGAAAAAAAAGAAACTAATGTCTAGCCCATGGATAACTGTTGTACTTCATCAATAACCATTATAGTCATTTAAATATCAAACAAGCAGTGGAAGGTGCTGTTCATCCTGTACTTGGATAAAATATAGAATGAGGGCGTTTCATTCAACAGCTATGAAATCCAGATCAATGCCATTCGTACAAACACTAAAATTTTCAGGCAGTATTATCACATTATGTGACCATATTCCAGAACTTCAGGATCTCATTCATGATACCAATGCTGCAGGAAGAGATTTCAGTATTTTTACCTATACCAATAAGATTAAATTCTTAGCATTTAACTAGAAACCTATAACTTCATAAGGGCAAGAATAATGTTGTGTAATAGTAAGTGAAATGGTAAGCTAAGACAGTGAATGGTCAGATACTTTATGTAGCCCTTTTGTCTGCGCAATGAGGAGGTGAGGACCTTCACAATACATTTTCTGTATCACTTAAGTAGTGATGTGTATTCCTTGTAATGTCTGCCTCTATAATGAAGAAAGCCTTTGATAACATAGAGCAGAAAATTATTTTCATTACAGAATGTCATAAAATCTTGTGTTTGGTCCATATACTACATGGACAGGAGTTGTAAGAAAGGTTTAATTCAACAAGACTGCCATGACTTGAAATACATCAATATGTCTACAGGAATTTCAACAGTAGGTCAACCAATGAGGATGTCTGAAGAAATTTGGTCTAATAAGTGAATGCTAACGTTCCAAAAACTGAGCAAAATGTGTGTGAAGAGAAGAAGTAGATGAACAGTTGTTATACATGAGGATGCAGCATTATATACTAAGTGACAGCTTTCTTACTATTTTTTCTTCATTAACTGTTAGAACAGACAGAAACAAGAACATACCAGTTTAAATATATGTAATGAACTTTGAGCATCATGATGGGACCTACAGAATATCATGTATAAATAGATAACATTTGCAGAAATTAAACATATTATCATGTTCAAATGGTATACTTACTGGAGAAATTAGGACTGAGGTCAATGTACGTAGCTAAAGCACCATTTGGTTCAGCTCCACTCATGGCAAGAGCTGCTGTGAGACAAATAGTGGCCATAATTGAGTTACAGCCAGAGAAGGCCAACCCCAGCATGAAGACGCCTTGCAGAGTATTCACTGGCAACAGAGAAATATGAGAAAGATAAATACAAAGAAATAGCTCACTGTTTAATAAAAAAACTTAGATATAATATAAATTACTCATTATTTAACATCAATTTGAGTCAATGATAGTACACATCTATTGCAAACTTTTACAGATTTAAAATGAACAAAGAGTGTTTGATTCAGTTTGAAGTTAAATAGGTACGAAGGAATATTTATTCATTCAGTGACAAATAGTGTGCAAGTCTTCATTTATGCTTTTCATTCGTGAATAGAAATTGCTGTATCAAGAAATGAGAGACGATCAGTAATTTTTGAGAATATTTCTTGTGAAGGACATCGATTTTTCTTAGTACTTTAAAATGAACTTGAACAGTCTCGACCGCAAGAAACCTTTGTTTTTGTGGTTACCAGTTTCAGTCAGTTTCTGACCATCTTCCGAGCTCATACTGTGATGGTAGGCGGTGGCGGTGAACGCAACAGGAATTACGATGTCTACGAAAGTCAACTGCAGTTACGTCCATATATTTAAACGACATGACTGTGTCAAACAACTGTATCCGAACACTACGGGTTTGTTTTTCTTACTTATCCGCGTTAACTTGCATTTTTCACCATTTAGATCTGGCTGCCATTCATCATACCAACTAGAAATTTTGTCTAAGTATCTTGTACACTCCTACAGTTACTCAACTTCGACACGTTACCCTACAGCAGAGCATCTTCAGCAAACAATCGCAAATTGCTGCCCACCTGGTCTGTTAAATTATTTGCTTATGTAGAGAATAATAGCAGTTCTATCATACTTCTCTGGGGCACTCCTGGCGATAATCTCGTCTCTGGTGAATACTCGCCATCTAGTAAACCATACTGGGTTCTATAACTTTAGAGATCTTGGAACCGTTTATATATCTATAGACTTATTCCATATGCTCGTTCGTTCTTTAACAGCCTGCAATGGGGCACCGTTTCCAACGCTTTCCAGAAATATAGAAATGTGGAATCTGCCTGTTGTGCTTCATCTGTAGTTCGCAATATATCATGTGAGAAAAGAGCAAGCTGAATTTCGCAAGAGCGAAGCTTTCTAAAACTATGGCGATTCGTGGACATAAGATTTTCTGTCTCAAAAAAGTTTATTGTATTCGAACTGACAATGTGTTCAAGGATTCTGCAGCAAACCGATGTGAGGGCTACTGGTCTGTAATTTCGCGTGTCCTTTCTTTTTCCTTTCTCATATACAGGAGTCACCGACGTTTTTTTCCAGTCGCTTGGGACTTCGCGCTGGGCGAGAGATTCGCGATAAACGCAAAGTAGGTAATGGCCAATGCTGTAGAGTACTCTTTGAAAAGCCAAATTGGGATTCCGTCCGGTCCTGGTGGCTTACTTATTTTCAACTCATTTAGTTGTTTCTCTTTTTCAGGGATGTTTATCGCTGTGTCATCCATAAGAAGTGAGTTCGATGGTCAAATGATGATATCTTTGTACGATTTTCCTGCGTGAATGATTTCTTAAACGTGAAATTTAAAACTTCGGTTTTCGTTTTGCTGTCTTCACCTGCCACACCAGACCGGTCAACAAGTGACTGGAAGCTTTAGAACCGCTTAGCTATTTTACATACCAGAATTCTCTCGGGATCTCTGCCATATCTTTTGCTATGTGTGACGGTAATAGTTGTATGCTTGGCGCGTAGATCTTTTCACAGATGCACGAATCTCTACTAACCTTTGCTTGTCATCTTTTGCGCGTTCTCTTTTGAACCGAGAGTGCAACAGCCTCTGCTTCCTCAGCACCTTACGAAATCTGTTATTAAACCGTGGTGGGTCTTTTTTGTCCTTAATCCACTTACTAGGCATATAACTCTTCAGCCCTTGTTTTATAGCCTGCTTAAACTTCCCTCTACGTCTATCTTACTGGAACTAAGTGCTGTAGATTTACTGTCTGAGTGAGATTCTAACAACTGCTTATCTGCTCTTTCTAGCAGAAACGCAGCTCCCAGCCTTCTTATCTGATTTATTAACATTCGTAACTAGTTGCTATAATGACCTTATGATCGCTTAACCCCGTTTTTACACTGACACATTGTCGATAAGGTCCGGCCTATTTGTAGCTACAAGGTCTGAGATACTTCCATTGCATGTGGGCTGCCGAACTAGCTGCTCAAGACAATTTTCAGAAAACGTGTTCAAAAGTACACCATTGTCTGTCTGTACTCCCTGCAATGAATCCATAGACATTCAAGTCTATACTCAGGAGGTTAAAGCCGCCCCATCTAGTATTGCATTATCTGGGTATTTGCGTACTACTGAAGGTTGATTTTCTTAGAATGGCTTTAGGATTGTCACAGCAGAATCATGTGGTCGGTAAAAACATCCAACAATTAACTTGGTATCACCTAGACCTGTTACACGCGACCAGATAGCTTCACTGTCACAGTCAACTTCGACCTTAATAGAAACAATATTTTTGTCAACTACAATGAACTTTCCCTCTTCTATGGGGTCTAATCTGTCTTTGTGATATACTTTCGTCCGCAGCTCGTGGTCGTGCGGTAGCGTTCTCGCTTCCCACGCCCGGGTTCCCGGGTCAGATTCCCGGCGGGGTCAGGGATTTTCTCTGCCTCGTGATGACTGGGTGTTGTGTGCTGTCCTTAGGTTAGTTAGGTTTAAGTAGTTCTAAGTTCTAGGGGACTGATGACCATATATGTTAAGTCCCATAGTGCTCAGAGCCATTTTTTGATATACTTTCCAAGACTCGCTAAATATCTCAGAGCTTTCCACTTCGTGTTTCAGCCTTCTCTTGGTCCCGAGAATAATTTAAGCGCGAGAACTTCCCTTGGAGGCGGTAAATTCGCGAACTTTGTTGCGAATATTTCGGCTATTTACTTATAAAATTTTGGCTGTCGAAGTGTCTTTACTCTGAACGCTGTCTGGCTTCTCTTGTTGCATATCGACTGGCGAGTGTTCATCAGAGTACCTCAAACTACCGCCTAGCTAGAAAGCCCTCATGTGTACTAGACAATTATTCTGATACCTGAGTAGCTGCTTCCTTTGTGTAATGCACCCCTAATCTATTAAGGGAAGTTCTACAAGTCCCCAACCGATAACGCAAGTCTAAATATCTCCAGCCAGGACTGTCACAGAGTCGACGAACCCTTTGGTTCAGGCCACCCACTCAGCTATAAACCAAAGGACCCCGATCAACCTTGGGAACGATGCTGCAAATAGCGAGCTGTCCTTGACCCCACCAGCAGACTTCACCATTCTGTCAGTCAATTGCATGAAATGAGGATGGCCTCAGGACACAAGTGACAGGCGTCGTTGGTGCCGACGTGAGCCACAACTTGCAGACAACTACCCAGCATGCTCGATAGCAGCAGGCAAGGCCACCTCAACATCTTGGATGAGGCCACCCGACAGACATACCGAATGCACATTGGCTTTCCTTCCAGTTGTGAACGCTATCTACCTTAGTTACTCCATAAAGTGCATAACGTTGGAGCTCCCGATAACTAGTGAACCCCTCCCCTCCCCCCCCCCTCCCCGTGCGCTTCACCGACCCAGTTGAAGGAGAGGCCACATGTCCACTCATAGGGTGAATGGGCGAAGCCAAGTGCCCAGCCTCCACTTGGCCCTTCGCCTAGAGCGAAGCAAGGGTGTTATCATCCGTCTTCCGACTCTGCTGTGCGGACAGATCCACCACGTTCTGTACACTAGGCAATGCCTCGGCAGCAGAGACCGTGGGCGAAACAGGGGGAGCCTAATGCGACGTGCCAGATTCTCCGCCGCTGGTACACCCCGAGACAGCTGCCTAAAGGTGACTGACCATAGATAACAGCGCATTCAGCTGTTCGCGAACTGTGGCCAGCTCGTCCTGTGTCCGCACACAGCATACACGCATCCTATCCACCCTAGCAAGACTACCTGAAGAAGTAAACTATAAAAGCAAACAGATTCCTAAACATACAACTTGTTGTCCTCCTGATGTGTCACCAATGAACGTTGATGCCTCAACGAGCTGGCTGTTCAGAAGAAATGAAACCTGCGCTGTAGGCTGCCTAAATTTACACTTACAAAATGCGGGCTTACACCTCCTAAACAGAAGAACATCCACGAAATTTAAGAAGGATAATACGAGTAAAATACAGGAAAAGATAAACGCTTAACTTGCCGCTCCGTGGATGTATATTATCATAGAGTTGGAGCCTCACTGACTGGTCTGCTAAACGAACGAACGGAAACTTGTCTTCAAAACAAAACAAATGAGCAAGTACCTTGCTACAGACTTAATGAAGTTACACTAATAAAAACGCGAGACAGAAACTTTTAAACAAAAAAACTTGCACGAAATTTAAGAAATATTCTCGAGGAAAACGCAGGAAAAAATAAACACTTAACTTGCCGCTCTGTAGATGTGTATCAGACGAGAGCTGAGGCCTGAGTGACTGACTTACTAAACGAACGGACGCTTGTCTTCAAAACAAAACAAATGATCAATTACTGCGCTACAGACTCAATGAATTTGCACTTTCAAAAACGCGAGATTAAACCCCTTAAACAGAAAAACACGCGCGAAATTTTAGAAATATACTAGGAATCAGAAAGGAAAAGACTAATCAAGTTCTGCAATAAATTTCAGCTAGCAATAGCGAATACTGTGTTCAAGAATCGCAGAAGGAGGAGGCATACTTGGAAAAGGCCGGGATGTACGGGAAGATTTCAGTTAGATTACATCATGGTCAGACAGAGATTTCGAAATCAGATACTGGACAGGAGCAGATAAAAGCTCATATCACGATTTAGTAGTGATGAAAGTAGGCTCAAGTTTAAGAGACTAGTCAGAAGGCATCAGTGCACAAAGATGTGGGATACAGACGTATTAAGGAATGAAGAAGGTAACCGCAAAGAAACCATGGTTAGCAGAAGGAATACTTCAGTTGATCGACGAAAGATGGAGGTACAAGAAAAGAAAATGTTCAGTGAAATCCAGGAATACAGAAAAACGAGTTACTTAGGAATGAAATAAATAGGAAGTGCAGGGTAGCAAAGGCGAAATGGCTGCAAGAAAAATGTGAAGAAACCGAAAAAGAAATGATTGTTAGGACAGACTCAGCATACAGAAAAGCCAAAACAGCTTTTAGTGGAATTAAAAGCAAGAGCTGCAACATTAAGAGTGTAATGAGGGTTCAATGAAGGCATCTATGAAGGGGAGGACTTGTCTGATGACGTGATTAAAAAAAAAACAGGAGTCAACAGGGAAGAGATAGGGGATCCAGTATTCGAATCAGAATTTAGAAGAGCTCTGGAAGACATAAAATCAAGTTAGACAGAACGGATTGATCACATTCTAGCATGATTTCTAAAATCGTTGGAGGAAGTGGCAACAAAACCTCTATTCACGTTGGTGTGTAGAATGCACGAGTCTGGTGATATACCATCTGACTTTCGGAAAAACATCATCCACAAAATTCCGAAAACTGCATGAGCCGATAAGTGCAAGAACTATCGTACAATTACCTTAACAGCTGATGCTTCTAGCTGCTGACAAGAATAATATACAGAAGAATGGAAAAAATTGAGGATGCGTTAGATGACAATCAATTTGAGTTTAACAACGTGAAAGGCACCATAGAGGCAATTCTAACGTTGCGGTTGACAATGGAAGCAAGACTGAAGAAAAATCAAAACACATTCATAGGATTTGTCGATCTGGAAAAAGCATTCGACAATGGAAAATAGTTTAAGATGTTCGAAATTCTGAGAAATATGAGGGTAGGCTATAGCGAAAGACGGGTAATAAACAATACATACAAGAACCAGGAGGGAACAATAAGAGTGGAAGACCAAGTACGAAGTGGTTGGATTAAAAGGGGTATTGTTCAATCTGTACATCAAAGAAGCAATGAGGGAAATAAGAGAAAGATTCAAGAGTGGAGTTAAAATTGAAGGTGAAAGGATACCAGTGATAAGATTGGCTGATGACACTGCTATCCTCAGTGAAAGTGAAGATGAATTACAGGATTTGCTGAATAGTACGAATAATTAAGAGTACAGAAAACGTACTGAGAGTAAATCGAAGAAAGACAATACTAACGAGAAGTAGCAGAAATGAGAACAGCAAGAAACTTAACTTTTTCCGTCAATATATTTAGAGTAGCATGGAATGTTTGTCGAAAGTACATACTGGACGCCACTGGAAGGGAAGTGTTCACTGCTGTCAACAAAACTGCTGTGTCTGTCGAGGTCGAAACTGAATCATTGTAGTTTTCTGGGCACGAGTAGCAGGTCTAGGTGAACTAAAGATAATTATACGATACGTTTACCGGCCATCTGATTCGGCCGTAGTTGTAGGATCGTTTAAAGAAAGTCTACGCTCAGGAGCGAGGAAATACCCAAACCATTCAATTTTAATCTCCCGAATGCACGCTGGAACGTCTATGCATTCATTGCAGGTGATACGAATAGAAGACAGTTTTGCGAAGTACTTTTGAACACGTTTTCCGAAAACTGTCTTGGGCAGCTAGTTTGATGGCCCCCAAGCAATGGGGATATTTTAAACGTTGTAGCTACAGACAGGCCTGACTTCATCGACAACGTGAGTATAAAACAGGGATTAATGATTATGATGACATCATAGCAACGATTGTTACTGAAGTTAATAAATCATTCAAGTAGGCTAGTTTCAGTATGATGGACGTAGAGGAATTATGGACAACGTTTATATGGATTGCTCTGGAGAAGTACTGTATGTGCCGAATAAGTGGATTAAGGATGTAAAATACCTGCCATGGTTTAACAACGAAATTCGGAAAGTGCAGAGGAAGCGAAGGCTACTGCACACTCGGTTCAAAGAGAACGTGCAGATGTCGACAAGCAAAAGTTAGTAGAGATTCGTGGTTCTGTAAAAAGGTCCTTACTTGAAGCATACAACAACTACCATCGTCATATATTAGCAAAAGGTCTTGCCGAAAACCGAGGGTAATTCTAGTCCTACGTAAAATCATTAAGCAAATCTAAGGCTTCTATCCAGTCACTCGTTGACCAGGCTGGAACTGCGACAGACGACAGCAAAAGGAAAGCTGAAGTTTTAAATTTCGCGTTTATGCAGGAGAATCGTTGAAAGGTACCATTGTTTGACCATTGCAGTAACTCCTGTAGAGACGATACAGCAACTGGCATCCATGGCAAAGGGTTGAAAACAAACAAGTCACCAGCTCCTGGCGGAATTCCAAGTCGGTTTTTCAAATATTGCTCCAGAGCATTGGCCCCTTACCTAGCTTGCACTTATTGCAAAGTCCCAAGCGTCTGGAAAAATAGCTGTTTACTCCGGTATATAGGAAGGAGAAAAAAATGGACCCGCAAAATTACAGACCAATATCCCTAACATAAGTCTGCTGCAGAATCCTAGAATACATTGTCAGTACAAATATTATAAATTTTGTTGAGACCGAGAATCATATGTCCAAGTATCAGCATAGTTTTAGAAATCATTGTTCGTCCGAGGCTCAGCTTGCCCTTTTCTCACATGATATACTGCAGACTATGGATGAAGAACAACAGGCAGATTCCATGTTTCTAGATTTCTGGAAAGCGTTGGACACGGTGTCCCATTGCAGGCTGTTGATGAAGGTGCGAGCGTAAGGAATAGGTTCACAAATATGTGAGTGGCTCTATGACTTCTTAAGTTTTATAACCCAGCATGTTGTCCTTGACAGCGAGTGTTCATCAGAGACAAGGGTATTTTTTTAAAAAAAAAAAAAAAAAATCTTTATTCAACATTAATAATATTTATACAAAGGAACCCACTACCTTAGTGATTAGTGGGTCATAACTAATCTACATATATTAGGTGTTTCAGCAGCTATTTATTCTTATTATTATATTATGCTATGTTAATTATTGTGAGCTACAGACAGAATACTAGAGGATAATGAGCAGACTACAGCTAAGTTCTACATACTAATTATTAATATCTTCCTACTAGTTAATTCCTAACTGCCTGCAGCGTTACAGGTGTGTCAGCATAGATATAAACCTACTGCTTTAGGCCCTGCTCATCGAGCTAATCCCGATGAGCGTGCCCCTGACACTGGGCTGGCCAAGACCGTTTGTCGCTGCAGGTTCCTAGCTTAATATCTATATCTAGAGCTACAACTACTACTAAACCTACGTCAATTCCGGTGCTTTGTTCTTTATTGGTGTACCCTGATCCCCCTAGTCCTGCACGTGGCGGATTGCAACTAAGAAGTCGACCAGTCCACGTACAGGCGGTATAGGATGAGGGTAATTGGTCACATTCGGTAAGTGTCTCTAATCGTAAACGACCCTTATGTATCTCGTAATGGGACACATTTGGTGTATGCCTTAATCATGAAAGTCAGCAAGGTATGCCGTCAATACCTTTCGTGACACCTCGTCTGCCAATTTGTTTAAAGTGTCGAAAGTTTCTTCGTGTCGTAATAGATCGTATGTGTTATTGTGTGGAAGTTGTTGTCTTAGTGTCATTGCTACATCATCGAAAAGGGGGCACTCGTAAACCACATGGTCGGGAGTGCCCTCCGCAACTCCACAGTCACACTCGGGTGTAGCCTTTTTCCCAAACCGACACAAGTATGTCGGGTAGGGCCCATGACCAGTGAGAAAGTGTATTAGACCCCGCGTTGGCTCAAAGTACTTCATCCCTAGCCTTTCTTTTACATCTGGCAAGAA
This sequence comes from Schistocerca americana, assembly GCF_021461395.2. NCBI lineage: Eukaryota > Metazoa > Arthropoda > Insecta > Orthoptera > Acrididae > Schistocerca > Schistocerca americana. The sequence goes on along the minus strand of NC_060120.1, from coordinate 194,264,435 downwards.
CCCAAATGTTCTTCTGCCAGTTTCTTCTGTTTCCCAAGACCGTTGCCATAGGTCCTCGCCCCTCCTACGTATTTCTCTCCTATCTATTACCAGTATTCCCATGATGTTCTCTGTTTTCGCGTTGTTCCCCTTCTTGACCCAGTACCAAGCTGCTTGTTCTCGAATTTTGATGTCTAAAGGACAGAGCCCCATTATTACTAAGAGTGCACTTCCTGGAGAAGTTCTATACGCCCCTATGGATCTTAGAAGCATGTTTTTTTGTACTCTTCTCACTGCCATGGCAGGCACCACCCTTGTGAGCCTACGTGCCCAGACTCCCAATCCGTAACCCACTACTGATGTTAATATACTATTGTGATACAACTTGATTAGATGTGGTGGTAGATGAAATCGTTTATGACCTATTGAGGTAAGATTGTTTAATAATTGCAATGCTTTTTGGGATACGGACTCAATGTGCTTTCCAAAGTTCCACCTTTCATCGATGATGACGCCCAGGTAGCGAGTCTCTTGTCGTCTTATTACTGGTGAGCCTCCGATTCTAACTGTAAGGTTCCTCGCCAGCTGTCCCTTCAGTAATAAGTACGTCGATTTGGTCGGTGAAATCGTCATCTTAGTATTTGTGCACCACAGTTGTAATTTGGTCATCACTCTGTCTATTTTTGGTTCAATGTCCTCGCGGCTTCGGCCGCCGACCAGCAAGAGGAGGTCATCCGCGTAGGGTATCACCTCTAGCACTTCTTCACTCTGTTCCAAACTGTCTAAAAGCGGTTCCATATGGATGTCCCAGAACAGGGGACCTAGTACGGAGCCCTGGGGACATCCCTTAGTTATGGATTTTCCTACTCTGCCGCTAGGGGATGATAGCCAGACCTCCCGCCCTTCACAATAGCTCCTCAGGCAACCATATAGCGACCCTGGACACTCCTTCTCCCGCAAGCAGGAGAAGAGCGAAGGCCACCACAGGTTGTCAAAGGCGCCACTGATGTCAACCATGATGCCAACAACGTACTTGTGTGGGGTAGAGTCGCAGACCTCAGCCGCTAGAGCGATCGCATCAGTTGCCGATCGCCCCGGCCTGAAGCCGAACTGCCTGCCACTCATCCCACACAGCACTCGGTGTGCAGTCAGTCTGTCAGCTAGCAATTTTTCGAATAATTTCCCGAGGATGTTCAGTAGGCAAATTGGCCTATAAGACTTAACATCCGCTGGGTCCTTGTTAGGTCCCTTTTTGATTATAATAACGTTTGCCTCTTTCCAGATTTTCGGGAACTTTTCCTGTCTTAGACATTCGTTGTATAACTGGGTTAGTGGTGCCACCAGTTGGGGTGCCAGGAACTGCACCACCTCCGCCACAATGCCGTCTGGGCCGGGGGCTTTACCTGTTTTCAATGCTTTAATGTGGCCAGCCACTTCCTCTTCAGAGAAGGGGTAGACTGCCCTGTTGTTAGCAACTCTATCCAGATCTTGAATTCGTAACTGGGACTGTCCCTCCGTGTCGCTGGCCTCATCGTCGTCAGGCATCAGGGACCGGAGAAGAACCTCGGCAGTCTCCTGCCAGGACTCTGTCATCCCATCCCCGCACCTGACTGTTGATAACATCATTGGGGACCGGATCTTTTCCCTCACTAGTTTGTAGGGTATTCCCCATGGATCCAGGGCCAGCTGGTCTAGCACAAATCTTTCCCAACTACGTAGTCTGACTTCTTTTAGTTCTTTCTGGAATCTATCTTTAGCCTCCCGGTATAGTTGTAACCATCGTTGTTTTTCCCACCAGACGACACTGCGCTGGTAGTGCCTTCTCAGCCTTCTGACAGACTGCCGCATTTCCTGAAGTTCAGCTGACCATGGTGACGGGGAGGCCGCCATGGCTCTCCTCCTGGTTGGAACAGCTGCCTTGACCGCTCTGGTCACTGCACCTACCAGTTCTTCGGCCCGCTTGTCTATGTCCAGGTCCTGTTGTGCATCACCTTCTGGCAATGGAGGAATGTCGCACTCTCTCGCTAGTCTCTCCCAGTCAGCTCTCTTGAAATTCAGTTGCAACTCCCACCCTGTAGCCCAGTGACAACCTGCATTTCCTAAGCTGAACATTATAAGATTATGGTCGCTTGTTGTCACGTTCTCCTTGACTTCCCAATTCTGAATGATGTTGGCAGAATTTGGCGTAACTAGCGTTACATCTATATTAGTACCGCGCCCCCCTCCCGCTGCGTAAGTGGGGGGGTTGCCAGGTCTATTTGCAACCACAAGTTGTAGAGCCATAATCATTTCCTCTACTTTTTCACCATTTTCATCTCTTGTGCCACTGTACCACAGGGGGGATTTTGCATTTATATCTGCTGTTATGACCAGTTTGCGACCTCGCAACGCCGTGGCTACTCTGGTCAGGTGATCCAGATGTTGCTCAATGTTGTCCCCGTATTGGAAGTACATGTTTATAAAGGTTATAATTCCCATGGGGGCCTGTACCTCCACGACGTTGCAGTGAGTGGTAGAAAACTGTGCAAGTGTAGTTACTCTTAGAGACTGGTTGGTTATGACAATTGCCGCTTTGGGGGCTTCCCCATTGCTAGCTATCTGCCATGTAGCGGCTGCGAATGAGAGTTTTCCAGCTTGAGAGTACGGCTCCTGCAAGCAGAGTACGTCAAGCCTCTTCTCCTCCACCTCTTTTCGGAGCTCCTGCATCACGAGTCTGCTGTTATGCGTATTCAACTGTCCAACAGTTAATTTTGTCATTATGGGAAGTAAGTGTGCATTCTATCGTCAGGCCAAGTCTTGCTCCAATCAAAAGCGATTCGACCGTGAGCTAGGACTGCTTGAGTGTAAATGTCATTTAAGTCGAATTTCTCCCCACGTCTGTCAAACACTTTCTTAAGTAAGTCTCGCAGGGCCCCGAAGTCGGTGGGAAGGTTCACTGACTTTAATTGTATCCTGTCAACAGCCTCCATTACTGAGAAGGTGACTTTTCTTCCGTCCTCATGTCCTACCCGGACCACATGTCGTAAGGCAGTGGTCAGGATAGCCGGCTGCTCCAGCCTTGCCAGTTGCATTGTAAATTCTATGTTGGGATATACCCTAATCGGATCTACAGGCGGTAGTCTGATTACTGGGGTATCTGCCTCAGTTGGGTTAGTACTGGTGCTAGTAACTGTACTTTCTTGGAGTGGTTGTCTGGTTTGTACAGCTTCGTGTGTAGGGGCCAGGGAGGCCGCCACCACTACAGGATGCTTCTGCCGTTGAAGGTTGTTGTTCGGCCTTTTCCCCCGGTTCGGGGAAGGGGGAGCTGTGTTTCTATCCGGAGAATCATTTTGTATGCATCTATCCACCATAAAGGGATCTGTTTGAATTTCCCTCTCAACTGTCATGATGTTTGTGGTGCCCGAAAGCGACCTTAGAAATTCCTTAAATTTATTAGCCCTCACAGCATCCCTCCTTCTTTTACTCGGGGACTTGTGTTTGAGCATCCTGTTAGCTGCGCTCTGCTCAGCCATAGTCAATTCTCGAGATCAGGCGTTGTTCAAGCATCCGGTAAGTGGGGCAGCTCCGTCCCGTGGCACCGCAGGATTTCTTCCCACGATTTTTACACGGAATGCAGACCCCCGTTGTTTTACATTCCTTGCGGTTGTGGCCCTTCTCACCGCACCTGGAGCAAGCCGACCCCCTGGTGCAGTGCCTCAGAATGTGGTCCAGGTCGCCGCAGTTATGGCATCGAGGTACCACGATATAGTCCCTGGTGTTAATGGCATGAAAGCCTACATATAGTCTGCCCATTGCTCTAATTCGTTTCCATAATTGCGGAGATACCTCGGCCACGTGGTGTACCACATCGCGATCTCGAGGTCCCGTTTTAAATTTCAGCTTAAAGGAGTTTTTAAATTCTTGCTCATTAATGTCATCAAAATTTTGTGATCTAACTGTCTCATGTAGCTCCTCATTGGTCATAACCGTAGGTACATCGTATAATATTACTAAAGGGTTTCTTTTTCTAGGTGACTCACACTTTACGACTGCATTTAATTTTTGATTATTCAAAAGTTTCTCTTTATCCTCCTCACTAGCAACTTCCACTATGACAGAGTTTCTACTGGGTTTGGCCTTTTTGATTTTAATTTTGTCCTTCACCGGGTCTATTGTTGTTGTTAGCAGCTCTTGTAGTCTCTTGACGCTGGTGTCTTGGCCAGGCAGAGTCCTCAAGAAGACTGCTGTGTCTGACCGTTTGGCAACCTTTTCTATAGTCTCCTTTGTTGAATTCTGTTTTGTTGGCGCCTGTGCAGCCACAGCCGCCCAAGTCTTGCTGGGTTGTTTTCTTAACCTTTCATTCTCCTTTGTAAGCTCCATTACGCGGCCTTCCAGTCTTGCATGAGCTATGGCCCAGGCCGATAGCTCATTTTTAATTGTGTTAAGAGCCGCTTGACTTATCTTCCCATTTTTTACATTTTGCTCTAAGAGCATGGTTATTCTGGCATGTCTCTGTACAACGCTCTCATCGTCTGCCTGTCCCATCCCGTCCTGTGGTGAGGGAACAGACATCATAGAAGCCCGTAAAGGCGCACTCGTATCACTCGCTTCGGTTTCAGCCATCATAGGTAACGAGTGATAAAGAAGTGGGAGCCCGTCTCTTGCCCCGGACCGGCTCCTCTGGCATGGGGGGGGACTGTTGCAGCTCGCCCACCGACCTCGCCCCTGGGTCAAGGGCACTCCAGAGCTGCAGGGTTCAACGCGCCGTTGCCAGCGCACTGGTCCCCGTCGAAGGCCTCGTCGTCGACGATTTCACTCGACGCTCCTCGGCAAGTGCACCCCGCACTCCGGAGAGGCGGATGCAGCCCTCGCCCTTCGCCGCCTACTAGCCCGAGTTTCCACCTGAAGGCCGAGGACCCACTCCTACTCAGGTGGAGGGTCGGTCCCCCAGTCGTTCGGCGGTCTGGGCCCATCTAACCTAGCCCAGGCGATGTCACCACCTCCTGGGTTTGGCAGAAACGCCCCGGTTACCCAGGGGCGCGGCGAAGCACCCTAGACAAGGGTATTGTCAGGAGTGCCCCAGGGACATGTGATGGACCGCTATTGTTTTCTACATACATAACTGGTCTTGCAGGCAGGTGAGCAGCAATCCGCGGCTGTTTGCTGATGATGCTGTGACGTATGAGCAGGTATCATAGTTCAGTGACGGTCGTAGGATACAAAATGACTTGGACAAAATTTCTAGTTGGTACGATGAATGGCAGATAGCTCTGAATGTAAACAAAAAAAGTTTGTTAATACAGATGAGTTGGAAAAAAAAAAAATGTTTGAATACAACGTTAATAGTGTGCTGCTTGACACAATCATGTCCATTACATATCTAAGAGTAACGTTGCGAAGCAGTGTGAAATAGAATGAGCATATGGGGACTGAAGTTAGGAAGGCGCATGGTCGACTTCGATTTGTTGAGAGAATTTCAGGAAAGTTCATCTCTAAAGGAGACCGCATATAGAACACTCGTGTATCCACTCTTGAATACTGCTCAAGTGTTTGGGATCCGCACTAGGTCAGATTAAAGGACATCAAAGCAATTGAGAGGTGGCTGCTTGATTTGGTGCCCGTAGATTCGAACAACATGCAAGTGCTAAGGACATACTTGAGGAGCTCAGATGGGAATCTCTGAAAGGAAGGCGACTTTCTTTTCGAGGCACACTGTTGAGGAAATTTAGAGAATTAGCATTTGAAACTGACTGCAGGACGTTTCTCCTACTGACAGTATACATTTCGTGTGAGGACCACGAAGATACGAGAAGTTTGGATTCCTCCGGAGGCAGAGAGACAGTCTTTTTTCCCACGCTCTGTTTGCGAGTGACTAGTAGTGGTACAGTGTGCCCTGCACCACGCACTGTATGGTGGCTTGTGGATTATATTTGAATATATAGACGCAGATTGCACAATTCAGGGGCTCAAGATACTACCTACACTACCTCAGAGCGCTCCAGTTTTCATCCATAAGGCACCCGTAGACTGCAACCATGCCGTGCTTCACTATGCCCCGTCCTACAGCCTCCTTATAAAGGGCCGCACAAGGTTTAAAAAGTGGTACACTTAAGTTCGAAGTACTGATGATCAGAGGACACAGCACAGTATCTGTCAACTGACTAAAACCCACGTTGACATTTGAAAACGACCCATCCAATGGCGACACATCACCCACCACCACCCAACACAGCAACTCAATTGGACACACCACAGCCTCGATGACTTCACAGTACAACTCGACGTCAAAGACTTACGACCCAACAACCTTGACGTCAAACCGCTCAAAAAGTTCCTGGTCGTCGAAAGTCAACATCTCGAACATGACGTTGGGAAAGATTTTATTAGCTGGTATTCCACGCGTTAATGTGAACTGCCCAGTAATATGTACATGGCAGCCATTATATTGCTACTGTACCCCTACGGTTTCCTCGCAATCACTGCCGCCAGAGCATCACGCTCCTCCGCCTCTGCAATTGAGGATCACGGGAATAACTCCCCTCAAGCTGATCCCATGGGAACGCCCTCGACAATCGACATTCCACAACAGTCCCGCTATGGCTGGACTCGACACCCACTAGGATACTGCAAGATTACCTACAATCTTGATGCTATGAGCCAGACCACCACAACTCCGACACATCTAGCTTGTACGCTGACCTCCTCAGTGTCCACTACATATTGCCTACTGCCACGTTGCATGGATGCCACCTTATCACACCATCATCGGTCCACAACGATCACCTTTCCACCTTTGGGGAGAGGGGGCTCTGTGGTGACACTGTGTCATGTAAACCTGCTGACAATCGGTCTTGTTCCACAACAGTCTGTCTTTTGTGTTGATTGCGTGTACTTAGTAAGTTTTATGACTTCGACTTGCACTGATGTGCCTTGTTATTATGTACCACTAGAGCAATAAAGTAATAATATTCCATATCGTATCGCGTTGTCTGTTGTTGCACCAAACCTCACCTATGGATTTAAAGATTTTTCTATGATTTTCCCAAACCATTCTACACACATCAAAAAAAGTTTTGCATCGCCTCGGTTCCGAGAGTTCCGGAACCTGTACACAAAATTGGAATAAAGATCAACATTAACATCATTTCCGCCCTTTTTATTGCTCATGAAAACCACACATTGCATGTTGTACCGCCATACAGCAAGACGTTCAGAGGTGGTGGTCCAGATTGCTGTACACACTGGTACCTCTAATACCCAGTAGCACGTCCTCTTGCATTGATGCATGCCCGTATTCGAAGTGGCATACTATCCACAAGTTCATCAAAGCACTGTTGGTCAAAATTGTCCCACCCCTAAACGGCCATTCGACGTAGATTCCTCAGAGTGGTTGGTGGGTCACGTCGTCCATAAACAGCCCTTTTCAATCTATCCCAGGCATGTTCGATAAGGTTCACGTGTGGAGAAAATGCTGGCCACTCTAGTCGAGCGATGTCGTTATCCTGAAGGAAGTCATTCACAAGATGTGCACGATGGGGGCGCGAATTGTCGTCCATGAAGACGAATGCCTCGCCGATATACTGCCGATATGGTTGCACTATCAGTCGGAGGATGGCATTCACGTATCGTACAGCCGTTACGGCGCCTTCCATGACCGCCAGCGGCGTACGTCAGCACCACATAAATCCATCCCAAAACAGCAGGGAACCTCCACCTTGCTGCACTCGCTGGACAGTGTGCCTAAGGCGTTCAGCCTGACCAGGTTGCCTCCAAACACGTCTCCGACGATTGTCTGGTTGAAGGCATATGCGACACTCAACGGTGAAGAGAACGTGATGCCAATCCTGAGCGGTCCATTCGGCATGTTTTTGGGCCCATCTATACCGTGCTGCATGGTGTTGTGGTTGCAAAGATGGACCTCGCCATGGACGTCGGGAGTGAAGTTGCGCATCATGCAGCCTATTGTGCACAGTTTGAGTCGTAACACGACGTCCTGTGGCTACACGAAAAGCATTATTCAACATGGTGGCGTTTGCTGTCAGGGTTCCTCCGAACCATAATCCGCAGGTAGCGGTCACCCACTACAGTAGAAGCCCTTGAGCGGCCTGAGCGAGGCATGTTATCGACGGTTCCTGTCTCTCTGTATCTCCTCCATGTCCGAACAAAATCGCTTTGGTTCACTCCGACACGCCTGGACACTTACCTTGTTGAGAGCCCTTCCTGGCACAAAGTAACAATGCGGACGCGATCGAACCGTACTATTACGCGTCTAGGCACTGTTGAACTACAGACAACATGAGCTGTGTACCATCTTCCTGGTGGAATGACTGGACCTGATCGGCTGTCGGACCCTCCTGGACGGGTCATGCATTGTTGTTTACATCTTTGGGCTGGTTTAGTGACATCTCTGAACAGTCAAAGGGACTATGTCTGTGATAAAATATCCACAGTCAACGTTTATCTTCAGGAGTTCTGGGAACCGGGGTGATGCAAGACTTTTTTTGGTGTGTGTATATGAATTTTGCAATAGTTCTTTCTAATAAGACTGCTCTTTATTAAGATTTGTTAAATGAAGCGTCAGCAGAATAAAGACACTCCACATACCTGAAAGTTCTACATTGTGATGGTAAAACAGGACATGATTAATTAAGTAATTAATTAGCATAAAATAAATGTTTAAGCTTTTTCCTCACCTGCACCATTAGTTTTCTATATCAGCAACAATAGTAGTTTAAAAGATCGCTTTTAATAATGTAATACTTGATATTTCATGGAAACAACACAAAGGAGTAGATTTACTTACTTATAAAACCTGCCACCCTTCGAACTCCAGTAACTGTTAGTTTTCCACTTGATAGCAAGTAGTCACACAAATGACCAACCGAGATGGCTAAAATCATTCGACAAACATGAGGAAGACCAGAGAAAAAGCCAACCTAAAGAAGCAACAAACATGCACTTACATAACACCCGTAAATATGTTAAGTTTGTAAAAAAAATATAATGTAAGCAAAGTAACCAATTTCCTAAAATGAGTGACTTAATTTACAACACAAACCAAAGAATCACATGAATATGGGACAAATGAAAGAGCTGCTAATGTCTTCTATGTATGCTGAAAATAAAACATTCAACACTATATGAACTTGCAGGCAGTAGTATGGACAAATACTGAGTATAATAAATTTTAGAAATATCTTCAGTGCTTAAAAGTATTGCAGTGGCAAGTAATAAAATGCATAACACTGAGGGAACCTTTGAAATATGAGAATGAGGACAGTCAAATAATTTCCGAAGTTTCTAAATCACAAATGATGTTTGAGTGTAAAGTTCAGGTTCTTGCACAAGTTATTTTGAAGACATCTTAGCATTTTGTAGCAAGTTCATAATGTTGCAAAATCATCTCTTTTACTTAGTTCTGTTCTCTTGACTCACATTTTACTGAAGCACTCCATCATCAGCACTCAAAGTATACCATATAAGTATGAGACAGAAAGGTTGTTGGCATATTTTTGTATTCATTTCCATATAAGGTAGCCTCATCATGAGTCCAAAATAAACTGAACTTATTTCCAAACGTTGATCAGTATGAAAGGAAAAGAGCTTACTTTTAGCTCCGTACAGAGTGTGTAAAGCATTTGTGATATGTTAATATAATCCATTAGAAAAATATCTGAAGTCAAACACTTAAATTTCATTGGCATCTTCCAGCTGAGTCATTTGAGCACTTGCAGTAAAAAACTGGACAGGAAGCAAAGTGTCAGGATTAAAGTCTGGAACACAGTATTAAATTATCAAAAAATGTATTACAAAGTGCATTTCAGATCAAAGAAATAACAATCTTCATTCCACTAACAACCTGGTAGTGAGGTAAACTCACCATATCTGCCCCAACCTCTCCCCGCTGTGGTTTTAAGGCCGCTACGGTTTGGGGGAGCCTCTGTGAGGTTTGGAATGATAAGAATAAGTTTTACAGAAACGTTGCTGCTTGGTCTCTTTGCAAATTTTACATTTAATTATGCTCAACATCAAAACTTCGATATTCTGCAGAAACATAATTTTCACTTCTTTCTTCTAAGTTGAAAACCGTTACTATTTTACTCAGTCTACACATCCTGAATATCAATAATTATGTAACACTTTTCTTGAGTATCAATTAAATTCTTGAGTATCAATTAAATTCTTATTAAGTTATTTCTTCAAGGACTTTCTTTCTCTGAAAATACTTCAGCAGAAATCAACCACTCATGCCCATTAATGCCGGAGTCTGTTCGAGAACATTTTTCCACACACATTCCAACTTTTCCCTCATACATTTTTACCCATGTCAGCTTTCGCTAGTAATTGTAATATACACTGCATACAAATCTTGCACTTGGTCACCTCTGTCTCCCCTCTTCGCTTTGCGCTCAAAGTGACCGCTGCTGATAATTACTGTGATACGTCCTGAAATCTTATACCAGTGGCACCTCTGCTGCCCCTCTCAGCTTGGTGCCAACCCTGATTTTTGGTACTGAAACGACGAAAAAAGAAAACTCCAGCAGTCGAGCATTCACAGTTTCAGAAGTTTTAAGAACGTTGCATCACTGAAGATATTAGTATGCAGAAGCAATATGGCAATCAAAATAACAATTAAAGGCTCTGACACACACATTACAATATGCCAGGAAATTAATCTTTGGTAAGTTTTAACTTCCATTAAATTGTGGCTACTATCGACGAAGGAAGTGAAGATCTTTGACATTAATTGCTTGGGATCGTTTCCGTATATGTGCATACATGCTTGTAGTGAGTGTGACATAAAAATTAATAATTGAGTTACATCAACTAGATGGGTTCCTGTGTCTATCTCCGCCTAGTTTAGTAGCTGAAACTCACACTGATGACCTCACGTCACTTCCGTTCTTCAGTTTCGTGCGTTATTCAGTGTTCATTAATGTAAACAATGGATCACCTCCCATCGGGAGCATCAGACTCTGTGCTTCCTGCGTACACACCTGACTACGACTGTGAAACACAGGTGCCAACGATAATGCAAGAGACGCTTGCAAATGAACATAGACATCTGTATTCTACTGGGCCACATGTGACTAACCTAACCCTCATCGAATCATAATGGCGGGAGACCGGCACGCTGGCGCTGGCACACACACGAGGGCGCAACGGTCTCCAAGCTTCGCCAGCTGCACCAGACTTTGGTTTACTCCCTCTGAAGGCAGATATCGCCTCGCAGTACCCACCACTGCGCAACCCGCATCTCCAGCGGTTGTTCACCCTCAGCAGATGGCAGACGTTAGTATCTAAAAGTGTCACAGAGCTTTCCTAGCCCATCCAATTTGTTGACGACCGCGGTCGTCTCATTCATGTTGATTGGCCTCGAGTCCATGTCTTTCGCATCAAGCATCACCTAAGGCTACTCCTTTGCCTCCCCCCCCCCCCCTCCCTCCCCATGTCGACCTCAGGCGACAACACACATCTATCACCTGCTCCATACAGTGCTCTCAATCCAGATCTTTCTCCTGCCATCGTGGATATGTCACTGCATCCTCCTACATCACTGCCCACGTCTCACCATATGTTGGCTCAACCTACACCTATGCAGCATGTTCCAGCAGGCAGGACACAAAACTACCTCAGTTAAAAAAGGACAATCTCAATATGTGGTTCATGCAGCTGTACAATCTATTTGACATATACAGTGTTCTTGCGACAATGCCCGATGCACCTGCTTTGTCAGTCATCTCAACAATTCCACTGACCTCAATGTGACTCACTTCTGTGCTCTCCGTCACACCATAAATATGCCACAGCGAAGTCTGTTATCATCGATCGCCCATCATGTATGTCAACTGAAGCAGCCTACCATATTATTTACGAGGATAATTTCAGTTACAGACCACCCTCAAGTTTTGGCACCATTTATGTGCACAAATGTGTCCAGAGATCATGCCCGACATTGCTTCATGGACACTGTAGTTACTGAAACTTCCATATAGATACCAACTCCAGCTTCCCTCTCATTTACCAAACCAGCTGGAAACACTGCTTGCATACCAGACCCACAGAATTATTTGCCATTGACAGTTATTCTCGACTGCATGTAGAATGGCAGACACATAGTTAGCACCAGTGTATGCCCACCCCTCACCCGTGTCCTCCGATGTGCTTGGGAGGCATGGGCAGTGTGAGAGCAGGCATGACACATCAGAGCAACCTGCAGCCACCACCTGGCCGACACCAGGCACTAACTTCTCCTGATCTCCGACCATCAATGACTTCTGCCAAAGCTACACCCAAACACACAGCTGACCTCCAGTGGAGTGCAATAGATAGTGTGGGTAACACCCACATCACACCCCACCCCACTTACCCACTCTTCTGGTGTCACATTACATTAAGCAATACAGCAAAAACTGTTGGCCCCCCTGTGCCTAACCAAACTTGGCACACAGGCCAGTCTAAGCACAGTGCAGCAGGATTGACAAACATAGCCTCCAAATCTAGTGGAAGACTTCATATCTTGAATATCAGCAATAATCTTCACTTTCTCGTCGACACATGGGCAGATGCCAGTGTCATCTCCACCACTCATGCTCCCTCTTACACCCTTCCAGTAAATCCCTCTTTATGTGCCGCCAAAAGATCCCACACTTATGTTCACAGTGCAGCCAAACTTTGGGTCCAACTTACTCTGGGGATGGAGTTTACATTCCACAAAGCTGACGTCGACAAATCAGTACTCGGCATCGATTTCCTCTGGCATTTTGGCCTATCCCCAAATCTACAGAGAGCATTCTTACTGCACCATGCTGGTGCTCGTATCCCAGCACTTCTGCCCCCCATTCCACAAAATAGTGACCTGCTTCTGCTCGCCCTCTCCAAGTGCTCTACCCTGGCTGACAGCCTCATTTCCTGACTGGTCATGCTTAAGATCGACAGCTCCAAGATCAATGCTCTGTGCGCTCACAACATTGCGGTGAAACAGCTGATTGATGCCATGCCAGAGAAACTCTTGCATGCTCATCGCACTCTCCACTGCCTCACCAGCTCGTTACACCCACTTTACCAACACTCCTATCACAGTCGGCATGCCTCTGCTGGGGCCTTAGCATTTACCCCACTAAGGTTAGTGACATTCAGTTTTCCAATGTATCGTCAGTATCTCCATCCCATGCAACAATAACTGCATTCCTTCTTCAAGTGCACAAGATGTACAATTATGTATGATCACTAACAACACCTGCTATAGGCTAATTTTGATGGAAGGTCCTCCTGTGTGCTACAAGGCTCACTGCCACCCACCAAAAAAGCTATGCCATACGAAAGCAGCTGTTAACGACCTTTTAGATGTGGATATTATTTGCCCCTGAGACAGTACCTCGTCCGGTTGTGTAGTGACTATTGGAAACTAAATACTTGCACCATTATCGACAATTCTCCTGTTCCCCACTTCCAGGACTTCGCCCAACTTCTTAATGGGCATAAGTGTTTAGTGATCTTGACTGCTGAAAAGTGTAGCTCCCGATCCCTGTGTTCAAAGAAGACATTGCTGAAACGGCAGTCATTACACCATTCGGCCTAGTCGAGTTCTTCTTCATGGATTATAGCCTATTAAACGCCCATTGACAGCATCTTGTTCAATCTCCCATATTGCTACACATACTTCCACGATATCCCGATCTCCTCCCGCCTCTGTTGAGGAACAAAGGCACCACCTGGCCCAGGTTCAGTTTGCCCTACGTGACAAAAACGTATAAATTAACCACGACAAATCGCAATTGGGCCCCCTGGGTGTAATCTTTCTTGGTCACACTGTCACTGCTGAAGGCAACTGTCCTCTAGGCGCTACAGTCTGGAACCGCGCGACCGCTATGGTCGCAGGTTCGAATCCTGCCTCGGGCATGGATGTGTGTGATGTCCTTAGGTTAGTTAGGTTTAAGTAGTTCTAAGTTCTAGGGGACTGATGACCTCAGATGTTAAGTCCCATAGTGCTCAGAGCCATTTTGAAGGCACCTGTCCAATGTCCGAAAACGTCGCTTTCACCCATGAGCTTCCCATATCCACGACTTACTGTAATTTACGCCGTTTTCTCTGTATGGTAAATTTCTAATGCAGACATTTGCCCCATGCCACCTCCATCCACTCCCCATTCACAGACACTTTGGCTGGTAAAAGCAGCTCTAGGAAACGAGAGGTACAATGGTCAGACAGAATGAATCAAGCATTCAGCACACTCAAGGCTGCACTTTCTAATGCCGCCACACTTGCCGCACCCACTTCCTGATGCACGCATCTCTGTTGTAGCTGATGGAACTGAGGCGGTAGGCACTGTTCTCCAGCAATGAATAGGCAATACAACCCAATCACTCCAGATCTTCTCCAGGAAACTGACAGCTTCCGAATACAAATGGTCAGTATTCGACTACGAGTTACTCATCTTCTGTGAAGCCATGAGATACTTCCGTGATGACATTGAAGGGCGAGCGATTAACGATTTTTACTGACTGTAAGTCACTTGTTGATACTATTCACAAACCAGCAAAGGACTTTCCTCCAAGAGATTCCACCACATGGACTTGATTGGCCAATACACCATCAACACTTGGCACATCCAGAGGACAGACTACATGATTGCCGATTATCTTCTCAGAGCAAACATCACTTCTCCTTTGGACTTGGATGGGATAGCAAGCCCACAGACAGATGCCCCAAAACTTCAAAATCTGTAACAGGACCACAACTTGGGGGAGACCTTGGTATCCTCCTATCTTCCTGAATCTTCATTTACTGTATTATGTGGTATGTCTGTAGGCAGACTCTGGCCCCTTGCCCCAACCCCTCTCCAATGGACAGTTTTCCCAGTTATCCCCGGCCACATCCTCCCAGGCGTCAAGGCTACAACATTCCTCGTCATGGAGACTTTAGTTTGGCCTGACCAGAAAACGACTGCTGCACTTGGACTTGTGCATGCAACCTGTGTCAATGAAGCAAGATCAGACATCACACAAAACCACTACTGGACAAGTATGACACACCGAAGGGGAGCCTTAGGTGTGCATCTCAACATAGTGGGCACCGTTCCCCTGTGTTTCAGCCATAGATTGGGTAACTAGATGGGTCACCTCCTTCAGACGTCATGACTGACTCTGTCACATACATACACTTTCGTCTCTGGATAGATTACACATTCTGGATGGCCATCGTCTATTAACACCAACCAGAGATGGCAGTTCAGATCCTTATTCTTCGTCAATTATCTGTTTTGTGCAGTGTCGGCAAGTTCCATACATCTGTGTGCCACACACAAGGCAATGGGCTTGTAGCACATTGGCACTGCACACTCAAAGTTGCTCTATTGTTCAATGATGTTTCCTTATCAAGGACTCTCCTGTGGGTCTTACTCAGCATTCGCTTTGCCCACAGAGATGCCTTGAATGCTTCTGTTGCAGATATCCTTTATGGTGAGCCCCTTGTGCTACCGGTTGACTTCGTGGAAGACTCCGAGCTCCCATCCCAATATGAGTTCGTCCCTGCCATAGTCAAGCATGTATGCTCACATACTGCAAACACATGCATCCCAGCCTCACGGCCACAGACCCTATTGTCGTTGTTTATACATAAAGTACTGGCTCACTGCAAATCGTCATGTTACTTGACGACAACACTTCGGGCAGCTCTTCAGCCACCATATTCAGGCCCACACAGGACACTCAGCTGCAAGAGTAACACCACTGACATCTTTCCTTTTCTTTTTTCTTTTTCTCCAGTTATCAGTCGTCTGACTGGTTTGATGTGGCCCACCACGAATTCCTCTCCTGTGCTCTTGTAGTATTTGCAACCTATGTCCTCAATTATTTGCTAGAAGCATACCAGTCTCTGTCTTCCACTACAGTTTTTACCCTCTGCAGCTTAATCTAGTACAATGGAAGTTATTCCCTGACGTCTTAACTGCTGTCCTTCTATCACATCCCTTCTTCTTGTCAGTGTTTCACAAAAATTCCTGTCCTCACCCATTCTGCGCAGAACTTCCTCATTCCTTACCTTATCAGTCCACTTAATTTTCAACATTCTTCTGTAGCACCACATCTCAAATGCTTTGGATCTCTTCTTTTCCGGTTTTCCCACAGTCCTTGTTCCACTACCATGCAATGCTCTACTCCAAACGTACATTCGCAAAAATTTCTTCCTCAAATTAAGGTCTATGTTTGATACCAGTAGACTTCTCTTGATCAGGAATCCGGTTTTTGCCAGTGCTAGAGTCCTCCTTACTCTGTCCATCATGGATTGTTTTGCTGCCTATGTAGAATTCCTTAACTTCATCTACTTTGTGATCACCAACCCTGACGTTTAGTTTACCACAGTTCTTATTTCTGCTACTTCTCATTACTTTCGTCTTTCTGCGATTCACTTTCAATCGATATTTTGTACTCATTAAACTGTTCATTCCATTCATTCAGCAGATCATGTAATTCTACTTCACTTTCGCTGAGGCTAGCAATATCATCAGCGAATCTTATCATTGATGTCCTTTCACATTGAATTTTAGTTCCGCTCTTGACTCTTTCCTTTATTTCCCTCACTGCTTTTTTTATATATAGATTGAGCAGTAAGGGTGAAAGACTACATCCCTGCCTTACACGCTTTTTAATCCGAGTACTTTGTTGTTGGTTTTCCGCTCTTATTATTTCCTTTTGGTTCTTGTACATACTGTATATTAATTACCTGTCTTTCCATATAGTTACCCGATTTTTTTCAGATTTCGAACGTCTTGCACCATTTTACATTGTCGAACGCTTTTTCCAGATCGACACATTCTATGAACGTGCTTTGATTTTTCTTTCCATTGTCAACCGCAACGTCAGAAATGCCTCTCTGGTGCCTTTCCCGTTCCCAAATCCAAATTGATCGTCATCTGACACATCCTCAATTTTCCATTCTTCGGTATATTTCTCTTGTTAGCAACTAGGAAGCATGAGCTTTTAAGTTAATTGTAATATAGTTCTCACCCTTGTCGGCTCTTGAAATCTTCTGAATTTTGCGGATGATGTTTTTCCGAAAGTCAAGTGTTACATTACTAGACTGATACATTCTACACACCAACGTGTATAGACGTTTTGTTACCACTTCCCCCAATGATTTTAGAAATTCCAATGGAATGGAATCTATCTCTTGTGCCTTACTTCATCTTCAGTTGTCCAAAGCTCTTTTAAATTCTGATTCTAATACTGGATCCCCTCTCTCTTCCCTATCTACTCCTGTTTCTTCTTCCATCACATAATCAGACAAGTCCTCTCTATCATAGAGGCCTACATTGTACTCTTTCCACATATCCGTTCTCTTGTGTGTACTTAACAGAGGAATTATTATGATACTCTCAATTTTACCGTTCTTGCTTTTAATTTCAGTAAAGGTTATTTTGACTTTTCTGTACGCTGAGTACGCTGAGTCAGTCCTGAAAATCATTTCTTTTTCCATTTCTTCACATTTTGCTTGCAGCCGTTTCGCCTTAGCTTCCCTGCACTTCCTATTTATTTCATTCCTAAGTGACTTGTTTGTCTGTATTCCTTAATTTCCCTGAACATTTTCTTTTGTTGAACTTCCGTCTTCCGAAGTATTCCTGCTGTTACCCATTGTTTGGTTACCTACTTTGTACCGACGATTTTCTTTCCAAATTCTGTGACTGCACTGTTTGGAGTTGTCCATTCCTCTTCATCTCGACTGCCTAGTTATCTACACATTATAGCAGTATCTATAGCCTCAGAGAACTTAAAGCGAACGTCTTCATTCTTTAGTGCCTCTGTATCCCACTTATTTGCACACTCTCTCAAATTTCTTTGCACACTTCTCTCAAACTTCAGGCTACTCTTCATCACTACTAAATTGTGGTCTGAATCGATATATGCTCCTTGGTACACGTTAGAATCCAACATCTGATTTCGAAATCTCTGCCTGACCATGACGTAGTCTAACTGAAATCTTCCCGTATGTTCCGGCCTTTTCCAAGTATACCTCCTCCTCCTGTGATTTTTGAACATAGTATTCGTTATTACTAGCTGAAACATATTGCAGAAGTCAATTAATCTTTCTCCTCTCTCATTCCTAGTACCAAGCCCATATTCTCCAGTAACCCTTTCTTCTACTCCTTCCCCTAAAACCGCATTCCAATCTCCCATGACTATTGCATTTTCATCTCTCTTTTTGTGCTGAATTACACGTTCAGTATTCTCATACACTCTATGTCTTCATCTTCGGCTTGCGACGTCGACATATATACTTGAACTATCGTTTTCAGTGATGGTTTTCTGTCGAGTCTGATAAGAAAACCCTATCACTGAATTGTTCTCAGTAAACCATTCTTTGCCCTATCTTCCTATTCATTACGAAACCTTCTCCAATTATACTATTTTCTGCCGCTGTTGATATTACCCTATACTCGTCTGACCAAAAATCCTAGTATTCTTTCCATTTCACTTCACCGATCCCTACTATATCTAGATTAAGCCTTAACGCTTTCCTTTTGAGATTTTATAGCTTTCCTATCAAAATTTTGGCATCCCACGCCCCGACTCGTGGAATGTTATCCTTTCGTTGTTTATTCAACCTTTTTCTCGTGTTCACCTGCCCCTTGGCAGTCCCCTCCTGGAGACCTAAATGGTGGACTAGTCAGGAATTTTTTGCCAATGAAGAAATCATCATGACACTTTTTCAGTTACACGCCACATGTCCTGTGGATACACATTATGTGTCTTTAATGCAGTGGATTCCACTGCCTTCTGCATACTCATGCCGTTGGTCATTGCTGATTATTCCGCCTTTACAGGTACATTCTCACTCCAAAGGCAAGAGAGTGCCCTGAACTTCTTCCCACTCCCCCGCTCTCTTTAACAAGATCGTTGGCTGAATGAGGGGTGACTTCTTATGTGAGATGTCTTCGGCCGCCACTGCTAATGATTTTTATTCAAAATTTAAACGTGGCGGTATTCGAACCCAGAACAGTGGATGTTTTGACTACTGATCAAAGACACTACCCTCAGACTACAAGTGTTATCAGGCATACCTCAATCAAAAGGAAGTGCCAACCAGTTTCCATCAACGGAGTAAAACCTCATTGGACCCTCAATGATGGACGTTCCTTGGCTACTGTCCGTGATATGGGAAAAACATGAGACGACGCTACTGCCTCGTATGACGATGACTCCACCCAGTATGTCATGCAGCTGGGATATGCGAGTACTCTTCATTTTCTCTCCTCCAGCCCTCCCCCATTCCCCACCCAGTACTGCTGTTTTCACAGTAAACGTCTTCGACTTTCGCATCGACGACTTCTCCATCCAACTCCATGACACCACGATCTTAATTTTTGCTATTCCGATGCCCAAACACGATGACTCATCCACCACTCACATCTATTTACTTTGTTATTTTTGGATACTAGTCAATGCTGACGAGGTCAACATAGTGTCCAGAATTGTCGGAGACGGCTGCCGCTCAATTATTGTTCTGCTGCCAGTGCCTTCGTAATATTTTGAGAACTTGATGGAGACACACCTTTCCCGCAAGGGCCGACGCCTGCAACCGCAAGTTTGGATCCGAAACTACGTTTTTCCAGGCATTTGTGCCTTGAACCTCCATCTGTCACTGGGAAAAGGCCCAGCTGTGCCATCCTTCAGGACCAAGTACGACATAGCTGGTCATAAAAGCTTCCTATGTGGTCCTACCGACGCTGGCCGACCACCGTATCACCCTACATGGCTCTTCACCAGCCTCGTTAGTTCTTCCTCTTCTCTATGCTCTGCCCAACCGAAGGTGGGGACGGGGGGGGGGGAGGGGGGGGGGGGTGCCTCAGCGGTGGCTAGCACCAGTGAACTGAACAACCTTGATGAAGGAAGTGACAGTCCTCGATTTCAGTTTCCTTTGGATCATTTCTGTATATACGCATGCTTGCTTGTAGTGTGTTTGAGATACAAATAAATAACAGAGTTATATCAACTAGTTGGGTTTCAGTGTCTATCTCCCCCGAATTTAGTATCTGAAACCCACAACATTTTCATCCACACAGTTTTCAGATCAGATGGAAATTCATTGTCTCTTTTCTTCAGTTAATATTAAAGATAGCCAATATTCACTGCAATGAGAAATCTGTTGAAAACTGATAAAAAGTCCTTCTAGATGATCAGTCTTCATTTACAGTCTGATCTGAATTGTTGAGAACCTGAATCATAGTCTTTGTCTCCCATTTTCATTAGATCTGTTCATTCTATACTATCTGCAATGTTTTATGTATTACAGTAACTGGTGTCCATTTATTTACAGAAGAAGGTATGTAATCATTTCTTCATAATATGGGCGCATAAAATGATTGAGAACAAGTATAACATAAACAGGAGAACAGATAGAGATCATATAATTACCTTCTGCACACTCCATCCATGAACATTGCGGAAATATGTAGGTGCTTGAGTTAAAAGAGTGAACATTCCCCATATACATCCCCATGCAAGCATTATGTTCGCTAGGAGCGGCCAGCTTGTAAGAATTTTACACCATGGAATAGGAAGCTGCAACATAAATTTGTCCAGTTACATTTCAGACATGAGGGAAAATTATTAATTTACACATTAGTCACTGTTTATAATAAAACACATTCATTCTTTGCTGAAAACTGTTACTGTTTGTACCATATGATTATGTTACAGCACAATACTGACTTGATATGTCTTAGGGAAGTCCTGAAAATTAACAAATCTATGTAATTTGGATTTCTGATTGCAAATTTGAACTTTGGCACCTCATAAGTATGAAAAAAGGTAGTAAAGGCATAAAAAATCAGGCTTCCAAACTTTTGCCCATAACTTCAAAGTTGTGCATTTTTGTGTAACATTTTTCTGTATTAAATTAAACAAGACTTAGTTGTCTTCAGTCCCAGTCCTCTCTTATTTACATATTAAAAAACAGTTCTTAATTCATTACTGAACCACTTCTTTCTCTGGTTAATTGGCTTCTTTTATTAACGTTACTGAAAGGAAAGGAGAAGACATAAGGAGCTGTGAGATAAAATGTGCAATGTAATATATGTATATAACATGCAAGTAACATTATTTGTAATATACAGAAATGGGTAATATTACATATTAGTTTCTGTCTTTTTATCCTGGGAGGCCTGAGAAGCGAGAAGTCCTGTACCCCATTGCTATCTGCTCACTTGGAGGAACCTTAAGGAGAACATAGTTCATGTCAGAGGTGGTGCTGTGATGTTTGGGGGCATATTTTGTACTGTGACTTAGGACACTCGTTCTCATTAACATGAACATGAACCAGGATGTTTATTTCAACTTTCTCAGTGATCAAGTACTCTACTTACTACTACATTTTCATGATAATTGTGTTGAGAACACTCCTTTATTCCAAGATGAGAACTGCCATGACTGCAGGGTAGTCCTCATATGTTCCTGGTTTGACGAACACTCAGGCACCTCATCACTCCTTGACTAGCCTCCAAAATCACCAAATACTGATCTCATAGCAAATGTCTGGGACTATGAGGAACACTGGATGACATGTAACAATCAGTGCTCCCACAACATAACTCTACAGGATCTAATCATCACTGATTGGCTTCACATGGATCTGTCATACCTGAACAAACTCAGACAACATTCCACACCAAACTGAGGTCATTATTATTCAGAGGCCACAACCTTAGACATTAGTGTGATTTCTCTTAGGGTTTAGTATTTCTTCTCTTGGTGTACTTAGGTTGTTCCAGACATTTAACATAAACTATTATTCGTATTTTCCAATTATGATAAATGCCCTTACCATCCTCCCTATTCAATCTTTCTTTAAAAATGTAAGCATGTTTGTGTCATTTGGTTACTTCACTTCCACCCTTCAGCATCCTACCGCAACCCAATTTTTCAAAGATAGAAATACAAAGTTAATGAGGGTTAATGAATGAATGAATCCAAAAATGAAAAACAAATAAGGCAGATACCAAGCAATGCTTTCCAGTCCATAATTTCAATGGACGATTTATCCAAAATAAAGCACCAGATGAAGAAAGTCCTCAAGATCAAAACTTTAGGGAATTTAGCCCTTCTTAATTTAGTGATGACAGATGTTACTCAAAATGCAGCTCTTTTAAGTTAAGAGGAAGATATTGGAAGGAAATGAACAAGCTTTTTATTTACAACTGCTTTCTATTTCTAAGGGAGTAGCAAAGTTGAAATACATAACGACACCCTAAAAAATAGAAGGGGACTTTACCCACTCATTGTGAGACTGAATTGTAGGACTATCTACATAATCATCTGAAGTAAAATGGAAGTGAGGTGCGACTAACAGTTATTTATACAATCATGTGGTTGTAATCTCTATGAATTGTTCAATCAGTTGCTATTTTTCTATAACAGAAGATACATTAATTTCCAGAAAATCCTTATGAGTGTCTATGCTTGTTGCTTAAAGGCCACAATAATATTGAAGCAGTAAATGACTTAAGTGAATGTATAATGTAGTAAAACATAAAATATATGTTTAATACTCTTACCAATACTATTCCAGCACTTGTTAAGTGAGAGTCTCTCATTTTCTTATACTGATTTTAAAATAAAGTACTTCAGAAGTAATTTCAATAATTGTCAATACAATTAGATTATCTTTTGTTATTACTGGTTGTTAGTATACTGCTTTGCCAGTTAATATAAAACTTGAGTGACTGCACATCCCTAAAAGATGTCTTACACTATAGGATTTATGGAAATTAATGAATGATAATAATTATTCACAGCTAATTCATAATTTCACATACACAAATTTTTCATAAGCAGAAATATCAAATCAGTATAAGCATCAGTCTCAGATCAAACCAATATTTGTGGTAGCCTTTCATGATACTAATATTTATGCTAGAGCAATAGTCACCTTCTTTTCAGAAACACTGTCCCCAATGCCATTCTGGATGTGTTTGAGCTCTGACTCACTAATTCTGGGATGATCTGCTGGATTGTCATACACAAGCAACCACCAGCCGACGAACCATATTATTCCAATTGTACCAGTTACATAAAACACTGCCTGCCAGTTGAAAAAGTGAATGATCATCCCACAGAGAGGGAAGGTCAATGCGGCACCCACAGAACTACCTGTAATATTTTTGAAAGAACTAGTAACAAAACGACCTTAAATTACATGACACTGGCATGCAACATTAAAATGTACATAAAAATATCCACATTAAAACATTTTTCATTAAGAATAAAACAGAAAGGGTCATTTCATATTGATTTACATTACTCTAAATCTGAATGCTGGAAAATGCAACAGGCAAACACTGAAAAACATTTATTTGCATTTTTAAATGTTACATCTTACGATTAATTCAACTACTTATTTTTACTTAGTCTACATCTACAGCTGGACTTTACATGCTACCTGACGGTGTGCAGCAGAGAGTACTTTGTGCACCACTTTCACCTTCCCCCTTTGCTGTTCCAGTCATGAAGGGGCCACAAGATGAATGATTGACACTGAGCCTCGATGGAAGCTTAAGGCCTTTTGCCTTCAATGTCTTTTTCCAAGTTACGTGTTGGAATAAGCAATATATTGATAAACTATTCCAGAAATTTACTCTCCCAGAATTTTAACAGTAAGCCACATGGTGATTCAGAATGCCCCTCTTGCAGCATCTGCCACTTGAGTTGGCTTGAGCATCTCCATTTGTTTTCATGCTTACTAAATGAATCCTAATGAAACGTGTTGCTCTCCTTTGGATCTTCCCTGTTTTGTCTATCAATTCTAGGTCATATGGATCTCAGGCTGGCGAGCAATACTCAGGTATTGCTCAAATGAGGTTTTTGTAAGCTATCTCCTTTGTGGGTGGATTGCATTTCCTGAGGTTTCTTCCAGTGAATCTCAGTCTGGTATCTGTCTTACTTGCTTTCAGTTTTATGTGGTTGATTCTCTTTAAATTGTTCTGTATACATATTCCTAGATTTTTATGGATGTGATTACATCCAGCGATTGTTCTACAATCTTGTAATGATACAATAATGGGACTTTCTGCCTATTTATATGTAGAGCGTTAGATTTATATTTTTATTTATGCTGAGGGTCATCTGCCTGTATTCTTTCACTTCATTACAGTTTTCTAGCATTGAGATTTCTCTGTATACAGCATCGTCATCCACAAAAAGCCTCACAGAAATTCCCAAGTGCTCCATTAGGTTGTATATATATATATATATATATATATATATATATATATATATATATATATATATATATATATAATTGTGAAAGGTAAAGGTCTATGGAACCGAGGCACTAAACTTGGTGAATATAATAACACATGATCACTTTATGTAACGAAAAGTATTTTAATACAAGACATTGATACGAAGTCGTAATTCACTAACGATCACAATGGCAAGAGAAAACAAACTGACTCAAAGATGGTATCACTTAGTTTCACAACAGCAGTTTTGGCAGACTCTCGATAGTCGATCAGCTGTCAATACTCACCACAGAGTCCCCCCCAAGTAGTGTGGAGTATGGAGATGGAAATGAAGTGCTGGTGCTGTGGTCGACAGGGAAGAGTGGCAACCGGTTGGCGTCTGGCAAAGAGATGTGCAAGATTTCATGTCTTTGTAGACTCATGAAGGAGACACGACTGGAAAATTTCTCGAGGCAGTGTGAAGTCATGGATCCCAGAGGCCACATAGTCCCACAGCCAGTGAGGAGGACACAGAGGCCAACCCACTCGAGAGAGCAGGACTGTCGGGTCCCACCGCATGGAGGAATGGTGCGTAATTAGTGGGACAGTGACAGAGGGAGGACCATTGTTCTCGATGGAAGCCACAATGTTGTCTTAGTCAGCGTCGTGTGGAAGCTCGAAGGAGCGGAGAACAGCGATGTGGGCCTTCCTGAGTGGTCGAGCATATGTGAAGGAGCGTGAAGAACGAAAAGGGTGCCAACTCGCAGTTGGAGAGAAGGATCCTCGATTCAGAATGCAGATATGTAGACCATGAAGATGGCAACACTTGGAGAAGAATGAGGCAATGACGATGTAGAGGTCACACAGGGAAAGGGCACATTGTCCAGCAGGGGGTTGTAATATCTCTTTATATTCTACTAATTATCCCTGCACAATTCTATGAGTGAATTGCGTTTCCTACTTGACCATCTATATACTCGCAGAATCGATGCGCAAAGTAGTACAGTACTATTACTACTCCATGAGCGCATAATTACTCTTTGTAATATTCTCTCTGGTGTGTTGAGAGGACTTCTAGGATCTTCTCCGTGCCGAATAGTCGCAATGAATAATTGTAATTTTGCTATCGAGATTACTGGAAGAAAGAGATTGAAAATATATTGTATGCTACTCAAGAGAATATATACTGAGCATTTACATCAAAGGTGCGTAAGGAATTTCATTATATATTTATTCTCTAATTGGAAATTTGTACGGAGGTGTCGTTTCGTTGGCAATCAGAAGGGAACTTCCGATGAATTGGAAACGAACCTGCAATTATTAAATCCAAGAGCTCCATTATTTCATCGGATAATTAAACTCTATCAAAGCAAACTTTCCGCTTGATATGAGGTTTCCCGACTGACGACGCAACGCAAGAAAACCAAGATATTTTATTTACACAGGATTGCAGATCGCTTCGAATCATCGAGACTGTGGACAAGGAGAGTCATCGTCCGATTCTGATTAAAGAAGTAAAGCTTAATGATAGCTTTCTTCAGCGACTGTGATGACTGTGATATGGCTGTTTACGAATGAGATCATTAAAAAAAATACTAATAACTAACTTTCCTCCTCACCAACAAACAGTATAATCACAATATTAATTAAAATTATAGGGTCATCACATGGAGCACTAGTTTCCGCAGGTACCCACGCAGAGGTGAACTCATGGTTGGTGCATATGGGAGAAGCCATGTCTTTGGATGACATCTCAAAATCGGATACTGACGGAGGGTCCGCGTCAATGGTCCAGGAAGGTTTAACCAGTTAAGCGACACAATCTGTTGTTTCCCATTGAGGCAAATGTCTAAAGTGATATTCGTGCACCAGAGCATCCTATGCAGGCCGTAGCAAGGAGGTTGTAATGCTGAATGACCATGTCATCTTGGAGCATAGTGAACCGTGCGAGCACACAGAGATGGAGTTCGGATGTTGGTAATGTGTAAGAGGACGCACTCGACTAAGGGGGGGGGGAGGGGGGGGGAGCTCAGAAGGGAGGGGAGCTCAGAGTCTTCAACGGACTTGGCAGGGAGTATCAAAGGTTCATTATATAAGATTGTGGCTAAGGGTTGGGTTGGGTTGTTTGGGGAAGGAGACCAGACAGCGAGGTCATCGGTGTTATCGGATTTGGGAAGGATCGGGAAGGAAGTCGGCCGTGCCCTTTCAAAGGAACCATCCCGGAATTTGCCTGGAGCGATTTAGGGAAATCACGGAAAACCTAAATCAGGATGGCCGGACGCGGGATTGAACCGTCGTCCTCCAGAATTGTGGCTAAGGAAGAGTTCAGGTCCTCTTAAAAGGCTGTGTGGATGTCGAGTAACAGCCACAGAAGGGCCTCTAACCAAGAGCCTAAGTAACACATGAGAGGTGCTTTAAGTGTGTGGTGCCAAAACTCGGCCAGTCCATTGCTCTGGGGGCGATACACAGTCGGTTGGAATTTGTTGACACTACACGGGGCACATAACCTAGTAAAGGGGTGCGACTCGAATTGTCTCCCTTGGTTGGTCATGATACAAGAGAGACAATTGAAGTAGGAGGGCTCTGTAGTGACAAAGGCTGAAACGACTGAATCGTTAGATATGTCTGACAGGGGAACAGCCTCTACCAATCTTCTGGCATGGACGATGACTGATAATATGTACCTAAAACCTTCAAAAGGGGAGACAGAACCCACGAGGTCGAGGTATACATGATGGAACAGTCGTTTCGGTATTTTGAATTGTCCTAGAGGAAGGTGAGCATGACGACCGAACTTCCTACCCAGGCAAGGTAGGTATGTATGTGTCCAAGAGCGACAGTCGTTTTTCACTACAGACCAGACGAAAAGTTCTCTCACGAAGCATGTGTTAGCTTTAATTCGCAGGTGAGCCACGTCATGAATAGCGGGAAAACTTTATATTGGAGGGAATTATTCTAATTTTAATGCAGTGGTAGAGTCTCGTTGCACAGTTTCAATGTCTGGGTCTTCTGTCTGCATGTACTCTAGTTCCTACAAGTCCAGGCGGGAAGAAATGGCATGCATACGCAGCGTGTAATCGGTGACAACTTATCAGCCCTCCTAATGTAGTGGACGGCTGTGGTGTATTAACTAATGAGGTCCATAGGATAGAAACGTCTGGGGCAAAGATCGTTGGCACGGTTCAGGAACGTATCCGTGAGCGGTCTGTGATCGGTGAAGATCGTTATTTCACCTCCTTCAATGTCCTCACGAAAGTATCGCACGGCCTCATGCACCACAATGAGTTCCCGTTCGAATGCTGACCACTTGCACTGAGAAGGGGAGAGTTTCTCTGAGAACAAATGGAGAGGTTCGGCCGTATCGTCGATGTGTTGCTGAGTAACGGTGCCGTTTTACAAGCAAGTAGATGAGCGCGTGTAACGGCGTTCGTGAGGAGAGAATGTGTGGATCATGTCATCGGACCACTGCACTTTCCGTGCCACAGAAGTGTTCTTGCCCACCAAGGCGTCCATCAACAGGACCTGGAGAAAAGCAGCGCTAAGTATATGGCGCTAGAAAAAATTTGCCACTACGAGGAATTTACTACAGATCGCGGTAAGTTTCTGGTAATGGCAGGTCATTGATAAATGCTACACAGTCCAATGTCAGACGGTTTCCCTCATTGTTCATGATGTAACTGAGGAAGGTAACACTAGCGTGGCGCAATTGTTATTTGTTGCGGTTAATTTGCACACAGTGATCGGGGAGTGCTTTAAGGACCTGTGCTAAGTGTTGTTCCTGTTCCTCGGCAGAGGTGGAGTAGATGAGAGTGTCGTCGAGGTAGGCATAGCAGAAAGATAGGGAAAAAGGTACAGAGTCAATAAACTGATGCCACGTCTGAGTAACGTTATGAGACTGTGTGGTTGAGTTGTTGAGCAAATTCTTGTATGTGAGAAATATGGTAGTTCTACATAATTGTACATGCTTTGAGCTAGGAATAGTCCCCACGTAACCAGAGTGAACTATACTTCTCAAGGACTAGATGAATGGGCAATGATCAATTGCTATCCGCTAGAAACATGATTCCGGCATTTAACAGTTTGTGAAAGGCTACATTCACATGACAAAGTTTCTTAGAGTTTAGGTGCCAGACCATGTGATGGACCGGAGGGCCTTCTGTAATTGCTAACCTATGGTAAGTACTGTTCGTAATCGCACCAAAGAGAACAGTGGAGGTAATACAAGCATATGAACAAGAGATGGAAGTACCTGACCACGCAAAACATTGATAGTTTGAGTGTCAATGACCTGAGTTATATGAAGCGTGGTTGGGGATAAGGGAGTGGCGGTCACAGAGGCAGAACCCATGTCACGTAGCAGCCAGTAAGTAGTGAGATCGTTGACTGTGTTCTCCACACTATCACAGACAGACCTGCTCCACGCCAGCAATTCCTGCTGTCATCAAGGAATGTAGATTTTATGACGATCTCTTAGAAAATCGAAACCGGTCATCTAAAAAATAAAAATTAACAATTTAAATGCGCTAACGACTGTGTTTATTAAATAAGTTATAATTAACAGATTGCTGTTTTTCCTGGAACGATGGCCGCGCGGGGTTGTCGAGTGATCTTGGGCGCCTTGCCACGGTTCGCGCGGCTGCCCCCGTCGGAGGTTCGAGTCCTCCCTCGGGCATGTGTGTGTGCGTTGTCCTTAGCGTAAGTTAGTTTTCTTTAGATTAAGTAGTGTGTAAGCCTAGGGACCGATGACCTCAGTAGTTTGGTCCCACAGGGCTGTACCAAAAATTTCCAATTTTCCTGGAACGATGTTCCAAAAACCTGCATTTATAGCTCCAGTGTAGGCCGGAGCAAGAGGTCAGCAGCGCTGTGAAAATTGATGTCAGAGCTGTCGGTGGTGCAAAGAACTAGAGTTTCACGGAGAAGGCTAGAAGCACTGCAGGAGGGGGAATGGCACTGGCATCTGCCCTGGTGTCTACCAGAATCGTGGAGTCTGAGATGCAGAGTTTGCTGCGGAGAGGAGCCACTTTCAAAAAATGGCTCTGAGCACTATGGGACTCAACTGCTGAGGTCATTAGTCCCCTAGAACTTAGAACTAGTTAAACCTAACTAACCTAAGGACATCACAAACATCCATGCCCGAGGCAGGATTCGAACCTGCGACCGTAGCGGTCTTGCGGTTCCAGACTGCAGCGCCTGTAACCGCACGGCCACTTCGGCCGGCGGAGCCACTTTGTTGGACGACTGATGTAATAATGGCACCCTGCATTATGACTGCGAACTGTGACACATAAATTGGCCCATGTGTTGGGCTTGGGAAGGCCTCAGATGGGGGGAGGGGGGTGGGGGAGCGGCAGGTCCTGCTGGAATTGCCATACGTCACATGGTACCAGCATAGTAGATATGCTGGACATGGAGTGGGCTGTGATGTAGTCGTTCCGTCCGTCGAGCAGTAGGGGATGGAGTAGCAGGTGCTAGCCACAGTTCACCAGTTGCCAGGGAGTAGCTTGTCGACGTGCAGCAGCTCATACAAGACCTCTACCAGAAGGTCACAGGGGTGATGGGTAGTAAGCAGTAGCGCTGTTACGAACCTACGAGGCAGGCAATGAGCAAGCATAGGGAGGACCTGTTGGTGGCAGAAGATACAAAGTAGCTGAAGTTGCAGATCAATGAGAAGTTTGTCGAGCGTCATTGTGCACAAGGCATCAGGCATGTCCTCCCAACCAACCTGCGCTTGAAGGTGCCTCCACAGCTGTGAACATGTTCTGCTGTGGAGCTGTACCTCGTGGATGATGTATCACTCCTGACAGATGGCGCGACAGGCACTCAACGATGAAAGATTTCGCGATGATGTATTTACGTTGAGTAGGTGGCTTGAGAAGCAAATCACTAGTGAGGTCAATAAGATTGAGGAGACAGCTGATAAGAAAAATAAAACGAGCATCGTCGTTAATATTCCATTAATGTCCACGATGTTGTCCATCAGGGCAAACCATACTTTTGGGCTCTCTTTCTGCAGCTAGGGAAGGCTGGGGAATCTGCCAGCAGGAACGTGCTTCAGGGTAGGGCAGGAGCTGATGAGCACATGGCGAAGAGGTAGGTGGTTGAGGAAGGACGCCTGGTGATGTAGAGCAGTAAACAAGGTAGACAGAGGATGTGAGGCATTTACTGAGGACTATGTAGGGGGGCGGGCAGGCACTGGCTGCTGAGGCAATGAAATAGGAAACACAAGTGCGGTTCAAGACGTAGTGGTGTAAGCATAAGATGTTACCGTCATGATGGCGTCGGTCACGTGAGGTTAGTCACTGGAGCACCAATTGATGTGAATGTACATGTGCACACGACTCTGAGAAACTGGAGTTTTCGCTTCACAGTTGGTGTTCACTGTAGGCGCCCGGAACATAGAGTTGGAGTCACAACGCGATAAGCGATCCACTGTTTTCAGGTCTTGCCGCGAAAACCATAACGCACAACACGAATTTCGCTGAGGAAGGAGACGAATCGGGGGGGGGGGGGGGGGGATGGGGGGGGAGGGGGCTCACTAATGTGGGAACGAGGCACTAAACGTAGTGAATATGATGTAATGCAACCACTTTATGTAACGAAACATATTTTATTACGATACACTGATATCGTAATTCAGTAACGATCACAATGCAGAGAGAAAACAGACTCAGCTAAAGAGCGTATCACTCAGCTTCGAAGCAGCTTAGGCAGCCTCTCGGTAGTCGATCTGCTGTCGATAATCGCCACAGGCCCAGTAAGACCCCCTTGGGGTTGTAACAAAGCTAATGGAACCTTCACATTTCTTATGTTTTTTTCAGAAATTCTTGTTTTTATTTTTAATTTATTTAATTTATTATTTTTTCTTTCAAATAATTTCAATTATGAGCATTTACATGAAACGTGCACAGTATATACAAACTTGAATATTAACTCATGGTATTGCCAACGTAACGTTAGTACCTATTACAGTCTATTGATTATTTAGAGCCCATAAGTGTGATTAGTTTATCTAAAAACCGTGCTATTTACAAACACCTCTAATTTTAGATTTCTTTGTCATTGTTCAGATCTAAAGATATACCTGATTATCGTCTCTCTGATGAAGTAGAGGAGAAATATATGAAATAAATGTAAATAATTGTAGCAATTACACATATAGTGCTGGAAATATGTTAGCAAGATTTACATTCGTTTAGTTTCAGAGTAATTAGCACCCTTAGTTAAAATACTGAAATATAAACCCTTATTTAGGCAAACTAGCAAGCGTAATTCGAGATTACTGTTGTATCTAAAAGTCCTCATTTGAACAAATCACGTTCTAGCATTCATTTACTCAGAAACGTAAATCTTTATTTCTAATTTGTAAAATGCAAGTAAACAACAATAGCTGAATGTAATTATAATTATTGCAAAATTGTAAAACAGACAGGGTGGAAACCATTTTAGCCAGACTGCAAATAGTTGTGAAATGTATGAAATCTATGTGCGCTGGTACGAGAAAATGTACTGCAGACAATGTAGTAGAAGATACCAGTCAGAAAATGTACCGGACTATATATCTAGATTTCGTGTCTGGGAATTTATTCAATTATTCAGTGATTGTTTTTACTGATTGTCCGTGAACTGGTAATTAGTTTCATTAACTGTGTTAACCTTCAATAATGGTTAACATCTACTGTGACTACAGGATTAAACTGTGAAATGTGTTACTTCCTAATTATACTTACTTTGCACAGTGTGCTTGTTTTGATATGATTGTCTACTTGAAAGGACAGTATAATAAGTGACTGTGCTAATGATTTACTTGCCACACATTAATTGTTGCGAATCATTACGTATATGTTAGGTTACTGCACTCGAACAATCACGTTCTAGGACATCAACCGAGTGTATTATGTGGCTAACCGGTCATCTTTGCACAATTTTAGTAAGTGAGACTAGATGTGGCCGTAAACCGTGAGTTCTTCAACTTCAAAGTGCAGTTAAAGTGTAAAACTGTAATCTATCATTGTACTAATAATTTAATGAAGGAATAATTCTGCTAAGAGAAAAGGTGTGTCGTTTTTAGCCACCAAGTAGCCCAAATGACAAGCTGGCAACATTTTTGAAATAATGAATTAATTTTGAAACTAATTATTTTATACTGACTTCTTTATGGATATGCTACTCTACAAACGTCAGTCTAATGGAAAATTGCATTTATGTAATTTTAATTGGTGTACATGAGTTGTGAGAAACAATTAACGTTTTAGTATGTCATTCTGGGCCTCTTTTCCCTACACATCTGTTAGAAGAGTTGCAAGTTCATTCTCATACTCTAGGTATCCCTTCCGTCTCAAAGGCCTTTCGTCTGTTGAGTCATTTCAATTTTTTTTCTATGCCATACTCACTTATTCTGGTACGTCATTTTGAAGTTCATGCAACAATTTCCACATAGTGATTTTCCTCATTGATACCAGTTTTGGAAAGACATGGTCCTTAATTTCTCCTTCTCTCAGTCCTCCTCCATTTTGGTGTCAATTATTTTCAACAATGTGGGCAGATAATCATTCACATCTTGGAACTATCATTTTTGTAGACCAGTTTTTCTGTTATTTCTGTTGAATTCGCGCACGTATTGACAGTTTAAACAACAGCAGACATTATATCATGTTTCACGTGTTTATTGCTTTTTCTTATGAAATGGAGCCTTCTATTGGTTGAGGCATAAGTACAGATGGTGTAAATGTTGACTGTCTCAAGCTGAGGGAAGGAATTGACTATGGCTCTGTGGTAAAAGCACCTGGACATTTTATTGAAACGGTACGGAAAATTGCTTCTGGCCCATTGCACTTTAACGTGTAAATAATTACTCCCAAATACAAATGTAGTTCCTTCATCACATCGCCTCTTCACTGGGTCCAGGTACACCAGTCATCTCATACAATAGTTAAGCAAAGGACATGCTTTAACAGCCATTGTAACGTGTGGCACTTAAATGTAACTCATTCATTGTGATCTGTAGATTTGCGTGGACTAAACGAATCATAAACCTTATTTTTGGTGACCAAGACTGTAAGAAGGCACAGATTTCTACAAAAAGGAAACCTCAACTTTAGGGCAAAAAATAACATTTAGTTTGTACTGGAGAAGGTGAATGGAAGATAGTTTTGTTTGAAGGATCCTGGAAAAATTCAATGCATCAACTGTAAGTGAAACCACATAAAATTTTGCTACCTCTGTCATAGATCACATAGGATTAATGAAAATGAAATAAGAGAGATAGAGAGATTAAAACATATTGAAAGGCACACCATATAGATAGTTATTCCCCCCCACTCCATAAATGATTGGAATGGAACAGGAAATCAATCTTATTGGTATTAAGTATCCTCTTCAATGTGCTGTACTAAATATCCTCTTCAGTGCACTACACAATTACTCTACCTTGCAGAGTATATACTTAGTTATAATTTCTGGCTGATCTTGTGATCAAAAATGGAACCTTCATAATCAAAAATCGGTGGAATAGATATGTAGTTGTTTTGTATTAACGCTCAATAAAACAAGAAACTGAAGAAGGACAGCATTACTGAATGGTCTTTTCCAAAAATGAAAACTGCCAAATCAATAGATCTCCATTGGCGTACTGCACATCAAATTAAGTACAAAAAGTAATAACACACAGTTGTGTCTTAACATTTGTGTAAGCATATTAGGGGTCGAGAAGGAGACCTATGGGACATTGTTCACATCCTTATCCATATAGATCTGGAGGAAATTGAAAGTAGACACAAACTTGTATGGAAATTAAGTAATGGTACACTATAAATTACGCTAAATAACAGGCGAACCTCTTTAAATCAAAGAAGCTTAAAGAATAGCTTAGAATGGTTGAGTTCACAAACAACTTTTTTTGCCATGGTATTTATAATGCAGGATTACATTGTGAAGTTATAGAAATAACAGCAGGCGAAGGTGACACTGAGACAAAGTGCATAATTAACTCTAGAACACAAAAGAGGAGAAAATGTTACATTGCTACTAAACCATCGTAAACTTTCTCCTCAATATTTTATTCAAAGCAAGACATAATTTATAGGTTGTGCAATGATTAATTGCCATCAATAGATCTCCATTGGCGTACTACACATCAAATTAAGTACAAAAAGTCCTGTTTTATATGCTACTGCAATCGCAAATTTTACGAGGGTTTAGTTATCTAGGGTTAAAAATGGTTGACAGAAATTTGAAGAAGTTGTCATGCTCGACATATAACTGCTCTGTCTAACTCAGACATGTCGACAGGAGAATGGATTTTCACTCTGCTGTGGAATGTGCATTGATTTGAAACTTCCTGTGTGGCGGACTGGGATTCCAACCTGGGACGCTTGCCCTTCACCAGAAAGTGCTGTAACGGCTGAGCTACCCGAGCACGACGCAAACCTGCCCTCACAGCTTTATTTCCGTCAGTACCTCAGCTCCTACCTTCTGGGAAAAATTCCATATCATGCTTACAGAGCTCAGTCGGTAGCCCACTTACCAGCAAAAGGCAAAGTTTCCATGTTCGTGTCTCAGTCTCGCAAACAGTTTTAATCTGCCAGGACGTTACATATCAGTACCAGATTTATTTGCCTAAAAGTGTTCTTAAATGTACGAACGTCTGTAAGAAAAATATGGCCATACTATGTTCACATGTTAAGCCTTGGTTACTTGGTGACCATTTTGCAAACTCTTATGCGAAACAGTAACTAAAAATGCCTCCCTGCAAGTATTTTTGGACATTGCCCAAGACGCATTGACCAGCAACAACGAGGAACTCTATCTAATGGCTTCCGCAAGTCACGGAACACGGCATCTATCTGGGCGCTTGTGTCTACCGCTTTCTGGGTCTCGTGGACGAACAGAGTGAGCTGGGTTTCATACGATAGCTGTTTTCAGAAACCATGCTGATTCCTACAGAAGCGATGTTTGGCCTCCAGAAATGTCATAATACGCAAGCATAAAGCAACTGACCGAAGTCTGAGATACTATATGCATTTTGTGCGTCTATTCGATGACCCTTAGTGAAAACGGGAAAGAACTTTGCTTTTTACCAATCATCAGGATCACTTCGCTTCTACAGAGACCTGTGGTACGCTGCTGCTGGGAAAGCGCCAAGTTCATTCGCATACTGTACGCGGAATCTTATTGATGTCCCTTCAAGTCCAGTGCCCGTCCTCAACTGAGCGATTTCAGTTGCTTTTCTATCCCATGGTCAGATCTCTCTATGTCAGCCATTTTGTGGATCGTGCGACGATTTAAAGGAGGCATTACAGTCCCACCTTCCTCTGCGAAACAGCTTTGGAAAATGGCAGTATATCGGCCTTTTCTGTATCGTCCACCATTTCATTGCGATTATGGCCACAGAGTCTCTAGAGAGATGACTTCGATCCGTTTACTGATTTAACGAGAGAGCAGAACTTCTTATGATTTTCTGTTAAGTCGGTATACAGAGATTTACTTTTGAACTGGTTGAACCCTTCACGCATGGCTCTCCTTGCTCTAATTTTTTTTTTTTTTTTAATTTTCTGTGGGGCTTTAGCTATGTTTGAAATTGCAGTGAAGCTCTCTTTGCCTTCCTTGCAGTTCTCTAACATGGCTATCAAACCATAGCGGGATTTTTCCATCCCTCATGACTATGCTGGGCACATTTCTGCGTATTTTACAATGCTCTTCAATTTTGAGCAGTGTTAATATTGTTAGCGCTGGAGATAAAATTTTCGTGCAGACCCCTCAGGTAATCTGAAATCTGTTTCTCGACTCTCTTGCTAAACAGAAAGATCTTCTTGCCTTTCTTTGTATTCCTATTTACACTGAGGTGAGAGAAGTCTTGGGATACCTCCCAATGTCGTGTCGGACCTCCTTCTGCCTGTTGCAGTGCAGCGACTCGACGTGACATGTTCTCAACAAGTTGTTGGAGGTCCCCTCCAGAAATATTGAGCCATGCTGGCTCTACAGTCGTTCATAACTGCGGAAGTGTTGCCAGTGCAGGATTGTCTGCACGAACTGGCCTCTCGGTTATGTCCCATAAATGTTCAAAAAATGGTTCAAATGGCTCTGAGCACTATGGGACTCAACTGCTGAGGTCATTAGTCCCCTAGAACTTAGAACTAGTTAAACCTAACTAACCTAAGGACATCACAAACATCCATGCCCGAGGCAGGATTCGAACCTGCGACCGTAGCGGTCTTGCGGTTCCAGACTGCAGCGCCTTTAACCGCACGGCCACTTCGGCTGGCTCATAAATGTTCAATGGGATTCATATCGGGGGATCTAGATTGCCAAATCATTCGCTCGAAATATCCAGAATGTTCTTCAAACCACTCGCGAACAAATACGGCCAGGTGACATAGCGCATTGTCATCTGTAAGAATTCCATCGTTGTTTGGGAACTTAAAGTCCATGAAAGGCTGCAAATTGCCTCCAAGTAGCCTAACATAACCATTTCCAGGCAATGATCGGTTCATCTGGACCAGAGGATCCAGTCCATTCCATGTAAACACAGCCCACACTATTATGAGCCCACCACCAACTTACACAATGCCTTGTTGGCAACTTGGGTCCATAGCCACGTGGGGTCTGTGCCACACTCGAACCCTACCATCGGCTCTTACCGACGGAAATTGGCACTCATCCGACCAGCCAGCGGTTTTTCAATCGTCTAGGGTCCAAACGCTATGGTCATAAGCCCAAGAGAGGCGCTGCAGGCGATGTCGTGCTGTTAGCAAAGGCACTCGCATCGGTCGCCTGCTTTTATAGCCCATTAGCGCCAAATTTCGCCGCACTGTCCTAACGGATACGTTCGTCGTACGTCCCACACTGATTTCTGCGGCTATTTCACGCAGTGTTGCTTATCTGTTAGCACTGATAACTCTTTGCAAAACCCACTGCTCTCGGTTGTTAAGTGAAGGCCGTCGGCCACTGCGTTATCCGTGGTGAGAGGTAATGCCTGAAATTTGGTATTCTCGGCACACTCTTGACACTGCGGATCTCGGAATACTGAATTCCCTAACGATTTCCGATATGGAAGGTGCCATGCGTCTAGCTCCAACTACCATTCCACGTTCAAAGACAATTGATTCCCCTCGTTTGGCGATAATCAAGTCGGAAACTTTTCCACATGAATCACCTGAGTACAAGCGACATCTGCTCCAATGCACTGCCCTGTTATACCTTGCCTACACAATACTACTGCCATCTGTGTATGTGCATATCGCTGTCCCATGACTTTTGTCATCTCAGTCCACGGGTGTATTCAGTGATGCTGTAATGACCTTTTGACCACAGAGTACCTGTCCTACACTAACTGAGTTGAAAAGTTGGGATCTGTCACCAGTAGGTCTAATATCTTATTTTCACGAGTCTGTACTCCGATTAACTGCTGAAGTAATTTTTGGATAAAGTACTTGGAACAATTTCACATGATTGTCTGTCCCTGATACCTGTCTTAATTCACGATGTCTTTGATTCAACGCGAGAACACGAATGAGGCGTCTTCTACAGAGCCCTGTGTTCGACAGTGAGCTCTGAACGGCGTGATCCAAAGCCTGTGCCACCACCGTCGTATGATCGCTGCCTATCCTTCTTTAGAGGGTGGTCAAGCCTCCGACCTCCACGCCCTGCGATGAGGAGTGGATGTCGAAAACCTTGTTACCCACCCTGGTTTCACCGTATTTGAATTACTTTACATAGATGCTCACGGCAGCAGGAAGCGAACAGGGGACTAGCTTCACCATTTTCTAAACGCTCATTCGCAGGCACTGGGCCATAACAACCTACCGCTTGTCAAACTTGTGTGTATCTGCGGATTTCCCTATTTTCGGACTGCTGTGCTTACACACTTTGCTTTCAGTGTCACGTGTCCGCACACCAACAGAAAGAGTACAGGCTCGCGAAGGGCAGTGCTCAAAATGTTTTGGTTTATCGATGATAAGCGTACTTTTCCGTATTTTTTGTTCAAAAGAATCTGCTCGCAGTGAATTAGCGTATACACTGTCCAGTCGTATTAATGTAACTACCTGTCAGAAGTCTGAACAATCACCTTTTGCAGTGCGGACGTGCAGAAAGAGGGCCAGTGAGGTTCTGGAAGGTACCGACAGTGATGTGGAACCATTCCAACTCCAGCATCTTGGCCAGACGTGTTAGGTTTCTCGGTTGAGGATCCACGGTGCGAACAGCCCGATCGAGGTGGCCCAACAGATTCTCCACTGGGTTTAAATCCGGCGAGTTTGGTGGCCAGAGGAGTATTACAAACTCATCTTGGTGTTCTTATAACCACGCACACACACTGCGAGCTGTGTGATACATTGCATTGTCCTGATGGATGCCAACGTGCGGAGGAAAAACAAACTGCATGCAGGTGTGGACATTGTTCCAAAGGTCAGAGGTATACTTTTCTTGGTCCATTGTTCCACCGAGAATGACCAGATCACCCAGGGAATGCCACGAAAACATTACCCAGAAGGCTGGCCGCTGTGGCCGAGCGGTTCTAGGCGCTTCAGTACGGAACCGTGCTACTGCTACGGTCTCAGGTTCAAATCCTGCCTCGGGCATGGATGTGTGTGATGTCCTTAGGTTAGTTAGGTTTAAGTAGTTCTAAGTTCTAGGGGACTGATGACCTCAGATGTCAAGTCCTATAGTGCTCAGAGCCATTTAAGCCATTCCCCGGAACGTAACACTCCCTCCTCCGTCCTGGACCTTTCCAGTAATTTTTGCAGGTTGTACGCTTTCAGACATTTCAAGTCCCATGGAGCACAAACCGTCATTCATCTGAAAAGGCCACCTGTCGCAGTTCACTTCAGCAGACGTCCGGTTCCGGTATTGGTG
This sequence comes from Schistocerca americana, assembly GCF_021461395.2. Taxonomy (NCBI): domain Eukaryota; kingdom Metazoa; phylum Arthropoda; class Insecta; order Orthoptera; family Acrididae; genus Schistocerca; species Schistocerca americana. The sequence goes on along the minus strand of NC_060120.1, from coordinate 194,225,416 downwards.
TACAAATTTCAGCTTTTGGCGCCGATGAGCAGCAGTGTGATCCATACGTAACAACTTTCAGTGAAAGGTCACTTAGCAGACGCAGTTGGTAGCCCCTTGGTTCATTTGGGAGGTCAAATACTCAACAGCTTCACGACTATTCGCCTGAACACTTGGCATTACCTACATAAAACCATGGAATATTTATTATATTTGTAACTTGACTTGTTGCCATTCTATCCAATTTCACATCCATCTCTTGAATATTTGTTCATACTCTTCTACCTCTGCTTTAACACTTCTAGCAATCGCATTTGTACGTTCGACAACTCTCCCGGCTAAATTGTTGAAAGCATTGTCAGCTACGCCCTCAATCTTCTTCTGCCACTGTAATCACTCTTCCATACTGCCCCACAATTCATTCTGCAGTTTTTCTACTCTCGTATCTACTGAACCACACATCGATTTCACTTTGCTCTGTATGGCACCCATTTCATCTGAAAATTTTCCCATTCCGTTTGTACACCAGTTGCTTTTCTCTCTACCGTGTTCTACACCCCCAGTATAAGTTTTTCTTGCTCGTCTTTTAATTCAGACTGTCCCTTTCCTAATATCGCCTTGACATCTTTAATGCAAGCGTTCACATCCATTTTTACATTTTAAATGCTAGTGTTCATGTTGTTCGTTTCCGTTTTTACGTTTGAAAGACTAAAGTTCAAATCCATGAATACTTGCTTCAACCATTACATAGTGTCTTCCCCAATTACGCTTCCCATATCAGATTTGGTCTTCCTTGAGCACTTTCAGAGCCCTGATGATCGTTAAAGTATCTAGTACGACTACATGTTGCTTAAGTTAAACCATAATGTAGTTCTTCCGACACCTCAAAAATAAGGGCTTCCTCATTCATGTAACACGAAGTCCCCTTTCCACACCATCCATTGCCTGCCAGTTCGCCTCTAGACACCCCACCAGCACTGCTCAGTGCCAGTAAGATGCGTAACAGCATATAGGTCCATGTCAGTAATCTACAGTCTGTCTCCCTTCCAACTTACAGTCTTTCTTACGTCTAATAGTTAATAAAACGGAATTATTAATAAAATGGACAGTCACACTTTGCCATGTACTATTAGGACAGAAGTATTTACGATATACAAAAGTACAGTTCTTTCTTTTTCAAACTGTCCCACATTACATTCAGTAATTTCGTGTAATTCATTAATAATGTAGTTTCACACAGTGTGGTAGTAAAGAAATAATTTACAACTAGAATGCATGCATGATTGATTATGAAAGTATCATGCTGCATTCACTGATTGTATTCATGTGGAGGAACTGATGATCAGACCTGGTAGCAGCAAACCTATGGTATAACAGACTCTGGCTGTTTAGTGTTCATGACCGATAGCTAAAGCACAATCCTATGGTCTGATATACTGCCTGTCAAGACTGTGCATAGTGCTTACTCATGATTAAACTTTATATAATTCTCAATTGATTTGTTTGCATTCGAAAGTTAACTTCTGTATCATTAGATATAACACAGGTATAAGTATTTCAAGAGACACTTTATGACTGCTTGGTGATTTGGGTGTAGTCAGATTAGTTCTACAATGAGTGGTTGAATTACTATTGAGCTTTTAATATTTGGATATCCGTTCACTTTTAAAAGTAATAGAAGTCTCAGTTTTTATGGCTGGAAAAACATTCTGTCATTCGCTGTCCCCTTGATGAGCATAGACTTGCCTGCCTTGTAACTACTCTGACAAGTTCTTTGTGTCATCTCGCTAACCACCACTGGGTTAGAAATTCCCCAGTGCCGCTGAAGCTGGAGGCCTGACCGTCGCCGTTGTGGTTGAACAATACTTGCGCGCCCTCAAAATTTTAAGATCATAGCTTAGCTGGTTGGACCTTCTCCAGCAAATGCTACAAACATGCAATATTGACATACCGTGAATGAAGGAGCAGAATCCATACATACTATTAAATAGATGGATGTATGAATGTGTGTGTGTGTGTGTGTGTGTGTGTGTGTGTGTGTGTGTGTGTGTGTGTACCACATCTACTCCTACACCACTGGACCAGTTTCAACAAATCTTGTTACGCATATCCCTTACTGTCAGTTAAGGATTACTGTCGGGGTAAGAACCACCTGTCTATCATACTTCAGAAGGTATGATGTCGTAAACAATTAGATGCGTGAAAAAATGGTGCATCGTGCATGACGCTTAAATTTATTACTTCTTTGCTACTAACTCTATTCACAACTCATTTTGCAGACAGTAATCACTTTTACCACTGAACGTACCTACAAAATTATATCGTTGTATGGCACACAGATCAAGAAATATGAAATCATAAACACCGAGATGCGTGAAAAACTGTCGCATCATGTACGACTTTTAAATTTAGTACGTCTTTGCTACTGACTCTATTCGCAACAAATTTCGCAAACACTATTCAAATAAGCCGCTGAATGTACCTACAGAAATACGTCATTGTACGACGCGTAGTTCAAGAGATATGACGTCATAAATGCTGAGATGCGTGAAAAAATGTCGCATCGTGCATAAGGTTTTAATACATTTATCCTTTACTACATAGATACATTCCTAAAGTCGAGTCAAGGAAAACCCAGACACCTGCCAGCGCTTTTGACAGCTTTCTGCTGCGAAGCGCAAGCTGCCGTATGAAAACAATAGCCGTGTAAAAGACCTACAGGGATGTCTACAAAATCGTGGTGTAGACACGCGAAGCAGCTGTAGTCACACATTTGCACATTACGCATATTTCTTTGTACGACTGTTTCCTAATTTCAAAGATATTTTCATGAACACGTGGAAATGAAATTTTTTCGATATTACACTATAAATACAGTTCCTTTTTTCGTTTCCGTTTCTGATAGAAAATTGGCAAAATGAATACCCGGACAATGCCAGATTTGTCAGCTACTTACAATATATTTACAAGCTATAGTCTAGCATACGCTACAGTGTAAGTGGTGAGAAGCATAATAAGGCAATTAATGCGTCGACAGTAGTAGTTAAATTTGTCCTTACCCATGATTGCGCTCATAAATTTCCCTCTTTCGTTGGTTGGTATCCATCTCGAGATCATGTAGGTAAGGGATGGCCAGCAGAAACCCTGACAACACAAAAGTGCTTATGCATTGTTTTACATCAAAAATTTCCTTACGCAATAATGCTTTAATGAGCCAGTAACCAGCTACGAAGGTCATTTTAAAAGTAAAGAACGTTCTCACATGACGATCCGCACAATTTCCCCCGCTGCCTTTTCTTACATATCCTCTTAATTGTTGAACAGGAACGGTAGTTTACTGATAGTTTCTGCGATTTCACAATTTGTGACAAAAATTAACGATAGCCCCAAGTGTGAGGCTCGTGGTGTAACACAGATAGGCGATTATTATGGAAATGTGACACATTAAGGCCTGATTCGAAAATAGTGCATCATGTTTAATGGCGGCCGAACGAATATTCATGATGAAGAACGATCAGGCCGACCTTCAATAGTGACTGACGAACTCAAGGAATGAAGGGGAAAAGTCAACAGCATAGTCGATTAATCAGAAGGAAGGTCAGCATTGGCCGTAATATTGATGGTTTGATAGCAAAATCGATTTTCAGTCACATAGTGATCATCTTCAGTGCTGTGATGTACAAGTTAACCTTTAGGCACTGGTATCAAGTTATTATCAGTAACCAAAGCTAAGAAACGATCACAATAAATCAGTTATCACAATAACAGTTATTGTGATCGTTTATTAGCTTTGGTTACTGATAATAACTTGATACCAGTGCCTAAGAGCTTAACTTGTACACCACAGCACTGAAGACGATCGCTATGTGATTGAAAATTGATTTTGCTATCAATAAGCCATCAATGTTACGGCCGACGCTGGCCTTCCTTCTAATTTCACGTATATGGTCGTTGTGTACACAGCACTCCATGGAGTCGCCAATCAATAGTCGTTTAAACTGAATGAAGATACTAAATTAAAATTATAAATAGCAAGCCATGTAAGCTTCGTGATCTTTTCCCTAGAAATACTAAGACCAAAAGATCGTTTAGCTGCGATTATTATTATAATTTGCTCAAACAGGTCAGAAAATCGAACGACTTTGTTTACGCTATTTCCCTATACATTAAATGCGGTATACTTGTAGCGCGCTGGTTATTAAGAATGAAGAAAATTCATGGTGTGGTCTACGACCTAGTGATTGACAAGGTCCAAGTGAGAAAATAAAAGCACCTGTAAGTTGTGCTGTACATTTAAATGCTCGTATTACATCAACAAAAGCAAAACGAGGATAATGGAATGTAGTCAAATTAAGTAGGGTGATGCTGAGGGAATTAGATTAGGAAATGAGACACTTAAAGTAATAAAGGAGTTTTGCTGTTTGGGGAGCAAAATAACTGATGATGGTCGAAGTAGAGAGGATATAAAATGTAGACTGGCAATGGCAAGGAAAGCGTTTCTGAAGAGAGGAAATTTGTTAACATCGAGTATAGATTTAAGTGTCAGGAAGTCATTTCTGAAAGTATTTGTATGGAGTGTAGCCATGTATGGAAGTGAAACATGGACGATAAATAGTTTGGACAAGAAGAGAATAGAAGCTTTTGAAATGTGGTGCTACAGAAGAATGCTGAAGATTAGATGGGTAGATCACATAACTAATGAGGAAGTATTGAACAGGATTGGGGAGAAGAGAAGTTTGTGGCACAACTTGACTAGAAGAAGGGATCGGTTGGTAGAACATGTTCTGAGGCATCAAGGGATCACCAATTTAGTATTGGAAGGCAGCGTGGAGGGTAAACATCGTAGAGGGAGACCAAGAGATGAATACACTAAGCAGATTCAGAAGGATGTAGGTTGCGGTAGGTACTGGGAGATGAAGAGACTTGCACAGGATAAAGTAGCATGGAGAGCTGCATCAAACCAGTCTCAGGACTGAAGACCACAACAACAACAACAACAACATTACTTACAGCATCTGGAAAATGGAAAAATCATTAATACGCCCTTCAATGAAGAGCATGACCAAATGAAAGTATCATTTCTAGCATGATGGCTGTAACAAAGACGCTAGCTCTACCTCAAATTGCTTTCCACGGCCATCGTGAATCTGAAGTAGGGGAACAGAGGCAATGTCTTAAATATAATAGACTTCCTAATGACATATGATCCTCTTCTGAGAGCACATCTTTCAAGTAGAAAAAAAAAGAGAAAAACTAGCTAAAACGAAGTATTGAGACTGAAATTCAAAACGAGATGATACAACTGTCTAACGATTGTGTGTTAGAACACATCACTGATCACCAGTTAAATTAAGCAGCAGCCATAACTTTCACTTACTGTAAACACAGCTCTCAGTGTTGTTGTAATACATTTGCACTTAAATTTACGCAAACCAGAGAGAAAGGAGTATGAAATAAAGAATTATTTTTAAGATCCCATTATGTAAGAGGTAATGATGCTGATAGTTTTGGAAAATAAATAATAATTGATTTAGAAAATATGAACATCCAAATGGATAGATGCAGACGTCAAGGATATGATGGTGCTTCATCTATGAGTGGCAAACACTCTGGTTTGCAGTCAAGAATTACAGCACAGACCCCTAATCGTGACTTCATACATTGCTCATCACATAATTTAAATTTGGTACTAATGATTCTTTCCTGACTATAGTGGAAATGTAACTATTTTTTGAGAAAAAACAATGCCCTTTTCATAGTGCTTCTGTTGTTAGATGGTAACAAATGAAGGTATCTATTGCCGCTGAGAGATGTGTTATAACGATTCAACTGGATGGTCAACCACATTCGACACGTTCTTATCAAACAGAATTTAATACAAATTTTGTAGTCACTATCCAACACCATTTTGAAGACTGAGGGGAAAGCAGAGAGGGAGGAAACTTCTAATTTGAAAAAAAGGTGCAAGCTTTGCATATTTCAAAATAAGATTTTGGAAAATGTTAACATAGGTTCCAAGCTAATGCCGTCCCATGCTGATGCAGGCAATGCTTCTCAACATCTTCAAACTGCAAGAAACTGTCTAGGTATCTTAAGAAACAATTTTGAAATTTTAGTAGAAGAACCGAAAGTACTAGCGAAAGTTTGGAGCACTGAGCTTAATTTGAACTCAAAACACACATGTAAAGTGAAGACACCAGAATTCTGGATACATTAAAGTAAAAGTTATCAATTCATTTGTAGATATTTTAATTAAATAGTTAAATAAATGTTTTACCTGTCAACAGAATGTTAATTATTATTTCTCTTTCTTACATCCTGTTCATATTTTTAGTTGATACTCAGAAAATATATTCAGGAAAGAGCAGAATTGATTAGAAAGAACAAGTCAGATTTTACCACATAAACTTACTGTCCTAAAAACACTTATGCTGAGAGAATATGGAACGAAAGGACATATGTGTCATCATTTTTGTTTGTTGACAATACTTTTCTTGCAAGTAGTCTCCCTGATGCGTGTGCAGCTCTTAACCCTGCCAATCACTTCTACTAGAGTAGAAAGATAAGTTTCTAAATTGAAAGTAATCAAAAACATTTATGAAAAACTTAGTGTCTGAGCCTAGATTAAGTGCTTTAGGAAGCCTAAGCAATGAAAGTGAAACATGTCATTCTCTTAATATGAAAGGCATTATCAAAAGGTTCTTGGATACTAAAAGTAGGAGAACTGGAACGATGTGTTTGCTTCACAAAACTAAAGGCGTTGCATCAATAGTTGAGTTTATTTCATTTTTAATTTGAATTGTGGTGCGTGAATGCCTATTTTAACATTTGTTAGTAAACATGGTCCTCAAAATTTATTTGCCAGCCACCCACCTCCCCCCCCCCCCCAAAAAAAAACAAAGTTACGCCACTGAGTGCATAGAATGCATAGGAGACCTTGTGAAGCACTATGACAAATGTTTAAATTTCAACAGTGACTTCACAGAAAAATAGCTAAGGTATCAAAAAACTGGTAAAATTAGTTTTCTTTCATTATCTAGAATAGAACTGTTTGCAGAAACTGACTTCATTACTTTTAGAATGACAGTCTTATATTCTACTTTTATGAAAAAAACTTAAAATAATATTTCTTCTAAAACTTATGTTGATATTAAGTACAAATGTCGTTCACTTGGCATGTATGTATAATTAGCTGTTCATGTTTAATTAGCTATATCAAACAAGACTACATATAGAGGATGTACTCACCCCACAAATTCCTTGGAAAATCCTGAGGGCTACCAGGACCCTGTAGTCAAGTGATGCAAAAAGTGGTATTAGCAGTGTTGTAACGGAAATTATAAGATTACTGATGCCAAACACTTTCTTTGTGCCATAATGCCGCCCCATCATTCCTCCAGGTAACTGCGCTGCCCAGTAGAACCAGAAAAATGCTCCCAGGACAACGTTTTGCTCATGTTCGTCCCAGTCAAATCTGAGCTGAAAAACATGAATGAAATTGGTTCAAGCAAACTTTTCAAAGTAACAACATAATAAACTGCTCAAACGACGTCTTGCAGCACCCTCGTGAATTGCATTGTGTGTGTGTGTGTGTGTGTGTGTTTGTGTGTGTGTGTGTGTTTATCGTTAATCACTTTTCAAACGCTCTTAAGCCGTATTTTGCCGTATTTTTAGCTCGGCGCGGTTGACAGTACAGTCGGAATGCGTATGCGATATTTCGACTTCTGAAATAGAGTAAACAGCTGCAACAATTGACAGTTTTATTCCATAATCGATTTTTAGCTTTCTTCTGTCAGAATTTCAGATTATTTCATCGGCGAAGTTACACGTTTCTCTTTGCCATCTGCAAAATGACATTCTCGATAGAAAAAGATTTGAAATTGTGGAAACGTATATGAAAACAGGTTCAATTAAGGAAACTCGCGAAATTTTCAGGGCCATGTATCCGGATAGAGGACTAGCAATAAAGAGATCAATACAGAGTTTGTATAAAAACTGGCACACCTACGGATCTGCGCAGAATGTTAAACGGCAAAGAATTCTTTCAGTCCGCACGCCAGAAGCGATTTCAGACATTCGCCAAAGAATCATTTAGAGCCCAAAGAAGTCTACACGTAAACTGGCCCAACAGGCGCATGTAAGTAGGAGGAGTGCCAGCGGATATTGAAAAGTCTTTATTCGAACTCACATCATGTGACGGTTGTGCAGCAGTTATGGGAGGATGACAGTCACAAATGTGTAGCTCACTGCACGTGGCTTCTGAATAACATCAACCATGGTTTTTTAGACCCTCACGAGTGATTAATTATGTTTCAACTTTCATGTGAAATCACAGAACAAAAGGTACTGGGCAAAGGAGAACCCTAACATTTTGTTCCAGCAACCACTCCACGGTGAAGAAATCGTCTTTTGGCGTGGTGTAACAGGAACGCGCATCATTGGACCGAAATTTTTTGATGCTGCCCTCAACACAGTTGCACATGTGGAAATATTTGATACATTTTGTGCTCAATTCACTGAATACGAAAGACAATACTGCTTCTCCTGCAAGATGGAGCAACATGCCACACGTCTAAGGTATCCCTGGAACGAGTCCACGCTGTCTTCACTGAGGAACGAACCGTCAGCAAACATTTATGGCCACCATGTTCGTCGGATGTAACAACAAGTGATTTTTTCCTGTGCGGACACTTGGAAAGCAAGGTCTATGAAAGGAATCCACACACAGTACAGGAACTGAAAGGCAACATGAACCGTGCAGTGGCCGCCATCAATATCCGAACTTTACGCCAGGTATACCTGTTTATGCTTAGACCTGCACATTCTGCTACTGATATTGCAGAGCGTCACTTTCTGCATCTTCTATAAATGTATTTTTCACTGTATTTTCCATTGTAAATAAACGTAAGTCCATTTCAGCTCTTGGTTTCTGTAATTTCACGCATTTCATTTGTACTTACAAGTCTATTTTTATCTGCGCCACCCTGTGTCATTCTCGTCAAAGTAAACCAGTTGCATTGGCTTAAACTGGTCAACGAAGGCGAGAGGGAAGCGATGAGTGATGGAAACGATGATAAGCCTACAACTGATCGCTCTGAAAGTTCACGAGAGAGAAATTCTGCATACACTGATCAACTGAGTGTATTTTCAGCAGAAGAAGTTAACGAATGGATCGGCAGTAACAGAAATTCGGCTATCGAAGAAGAGCTGACTTACAACGTGATATTACGAAATGTTTTCAACCCACAGGAGGCACCAGAAACTGACACTGACGAGGAACTCCCATCTCTTGGACTGAGGCTTCAGAAGCCTCAAACACTTTTGTGAAATTCTCTGAGAGCAGCTAACAATACAACATTTCTGAAGTTATGAATCTACACATCATGCAAAGTAATTTTTGTAAAAAAAAAGAGCTCAAGCCACAAAACAAGATTATATTTCTGCAATGCCCCAGAAGGCTCAAAACAAAATTTCAATCAAACTATAAGTGGTATACAGCAGACCAACATTTTCCACACCCTCGCCAGTGTCAGATGTCTGTGCTATTCCTAGAGACAGTGATTCCAATTAAACTGCACCAAATTCTTGGTAGTATATTTTATTAATTAGTTTGTTCTTGATCTTTTAAATCAGTTGTATTTATTTTATTTCATAACTTGTATACAAAAATTTATGTATGTGTATTGTAACTTTCTTGAACTTTGAACCTTAAATTGATTTAATAGAGCCATACAGTACTTGACATTCAATTGCGGTTTGCTTATACTGAAAAGCAATACCCGCATATTTCAGTTTTTAATACCGTAATCTCTTCTGTTGCCAACGGCCTTGCCACAGTGGTAACACCGGTTCCCGTCAGATCACCGAAGTTAAGCGCTGTCGGGCTGGGCTAGCACTTGGATGGGTGACCATTCGGTCTGCCGAGCGCTGTTGGCAATCGAGGAGCACTCAGCCCTTCTGAGGCAAACTGAGAAGCTACTTGATTGAGCAGTAGCGGCTCCGGTCTCGGAAACTGACATACGGCCGGGAGAGCGGTGTGCTGACCACATGCCCCTCCATATCCGCATCCAGTGACGCTTGTGGGCTGAGGATGACACGGCGGCCGTTCGGTACCTTTGGACGTTCATGGCCTGTGCGGGAGGAGAGAGAGAGAGAATCTCTTCTGTTGTGCTAACAATTATTTGTTTTGTATGTCAAAACTATTAGCTTCGCTTATACCCCCATTTTGTAATACTGGTTTTTTAAAAAACTTAATAATCTGGCACATTTGATAAAGGCTTTGATAGATCCCTAAGCATGCTCAACTATCAAATTCCTTCTATAAACAGCACTCTCAATATTGTTCAGTACAGTGCCCCATGTCACCAGTTGTGAGCGTGACTATGCGACTTGAGCAAACTGTTCAGTATGTCAGTATCCCTTGTAGGTTCATTTCAGGCTTACTGCATGCGTACACTGAAGGAAGTTGTTGGATTGGCATCCAGTGTAGCGCTGTGTTCAAAGTCTCACCCAGTGTCTTGGAACAAAAAACATCGTACATCAACCTCATGGCAGTCACGAGTGATCAACAACACCAGCTGATGACCGGTATCTTAAAGTTGTGGCTCGTAAGTACTCCAAATACAGTATGATAGAGCAGCACGCTCTCTTTTCAGAGGCAACTCTGAGAGCTGAGGCGGTCCACAAAATATGAAACCATCTTCATCCAGCCAGTTTAGCCTCCACGTCTGTTTCAGTTGGCTGCCTACTGGCAGGCAGATGGGCACCCACAGGGACAGGTGGGCAGGGGTGAGCATCCAGCTGCCACAGTATCAGTAAGGCTGCGTGTCTGTAGGATGAGCGACATTATCAGACCAGCCGAATGCACATGGCCAGGGTTGGACAAGTGGTTCTAGCTTGGCAGGGTGTATGTAATAGGGCCATTTGATGAGTATACTGTACCAGCTGTATCTGCCCGCAAGCGAGCTAAGGAGAACCTGACAGTGCCCACAATCTATCAAGGGACAGTTTTGGAACAGTTTAGATCTGGACGTTCATAACAAACAACACTATAACCTCCCTATCACCCCCCCCCCTCGCGCCACAGGCCCACGGTGGGTGAAGAAAGTGGGTAAGGGAACTTCGACCAGTGGAGTGGGTTCTCTTCATCGACGAGGGAAGGATTTCTCTGGTGCTTGATAATCGAAAGAAGAACGCAAAGTCGGTCAGGTACCTATTCTCGTCTAAGACATTTAGTTTTAATAGTTCACCATGGAGGTGGATCAGCCATGTTTTGGACGGTACCTAGTACAGGTGTCACTGTAAAGTACGGGTGGACAACGGGCGGCCCGGAGGCCTCATCTGGCCTGCGATTATTTCCAATCTGCCCCACAGGAGAAATTCCCGTTGAATGTAAAATGAATATATTTTCAAAAGGACGTATTTTGAGGCATAATTCGTTGGCGTGGCATGTCAGGAAAGAAGTGCTATTCATAACGGGTGCGTTACCCGATAAACATTAAGGTTATAGTCGCTATACTTTTGACACTATGCTCTAGGAGCGTTGCTGTCGCGTCGTGATGAGGCGGCCCATTACCTGAAAATAAGTGAATTAATCAGGCCTGAGGGTCACCAAAGGTTGCCTAAGCCTGCTGCAGAGGGTAACTTGAGGGCTTTGATCGGTAAAAAGTCCTCCAATCTTTGTCGAGCCCTACAGTCCACATTTCAGCAGTGGGTTCGTCTTTCAACACGATAACGCACGCGTACACTCGCTCGCCTTGTTAACCCATTCCTCCCTGAGGTAGGGGTCAAAAGAAAGGCATGTCCTGCGGTATCTGTTGGCGTACAACCATTTTGTATTCTTGGATGTAACTTTATTGAAATTTTCTTGGTGTTATGACATAGTTGGATGATTATCTTTTTGAAATCCAACGTTTCGTCTCTGTCTGCTGAAGACAACTTTCAGGGTGACAGTAGCTCATTTGGAGGTGCGAATTGCGAAATGTTTTCGGAGGATAGCCGGTTTGTGCAGGGGCTGGCACTTGACGCTGAACCAATTCAAATACAGGTTCGCTATTCGCTGAAGTAAAAATCCTTTCCTGTGTGCTCCCGCAGAGAGCTGTGACGTCACATGATTTGAAAACTCGAATGCAATTGGCCTTTGTCGGTTGCTCTTGTCCGCTATTGCTATCACTACATGGTGGGAGACTGGTGCAGATCTTCTTCAGCATCAGCATCCTTATATCACCTAATTTCACCCCTCCTTCTCCTGATTAAAGTTATTGTAGTGTTTAGTAATCCCTATGATCTCCTTGCATAGCCTTTACATCTACATGACTATTCTATAATTTACCCGTGTCTGACAGAGGACTGATCAATCCCCTTTCACACTATTTCTCTGCCGTCCCACTCTCGAACAGTGCACGGGATAAAACAATACTTAAATCTGTCCGCACGAGCTCTGATTTATTACGGTGATCATTTCTCCCTTTGTAGGTAAGCATCAACAAAATATTTCCGCATCTGGAGGAGAAAGCTGGAGATTTAAATGTCGTGAAAAAGTTTCGTCAAAAGGAAAAATGCCGACGTTTCAAAGATTGTCACCCTTACTCGCGTGTCATACCTGTGACACTCTCTCCCGTATTTCGCGTTAGTATAAAACAGCAGCGCAATACAAGGTCAGCACAGTACAAAGGCAGCGCATATATAGCCAAACGTTTGTGGCGGAGGGGGTGGAGGCAAGGGGGGGAGAGGTATCACAGAGATGCTGAAAAACCTGACCTGCCCGATACTTGAAGAAGACGCAAACTATTCCGCGAAAGACTGCGTGCAAAATTCCAAGAACCCGTATCGAAGCATCTAGGAACATGCTGCAACTCCCTAGGAATTGCTCCTGTACGGACCGGGAAAACAAGGTTAGTCTAATAACAGCAAGCGCAGATGGCGTAAGTGAAAACTGCACCAGTAGAAACGAACTTAAAACTGCAAACAATTGCAAGATTTGTGACATGAAAGTATTACAGGATATCCAGCGTAGCAACTGTCACCGTTGGTTTCTGAGAAATTTTCCACAGTAAACATAAAATTTGTAACTGACGACTATTCATGGTCTCGTCTCATGTACGTTAGTCATGCCTGTGAAAGCAAATTTAAAGACGTAATCAGAAAAAAGGACGAAACAATCAGAGCACTTCAAAGTATATTTGCTCTAAACAAAAAGTATACTGCTCTGAAGAATAAGAGTGCACTTCTGGAAAAGAAAATACATTTCTCTCCATCGCTTGAAGATCACAATAAAGAATCCGATGTAAACAAAGCGGACATGTTGATTCACCGTACAAATTGTACTTCATGAAAAGAAGACAGCCATAAACACCAGGAAACTGAGGAAGGCATCTCAGCGTCGTGTAATAACGGTTTTTCAAAGTAATGTGCCAAATGTACGTCAAACAACGGCTCAGCCGTGGAAAAACGGCTACAAAAGAAGAAAGTGAAACTACTTGGCAATATTCACGCTCGAGACATACCGGAATTATTGACAAACAATATGAATGACAGTGTTCAGGTTTCTGGAATCGCAAAACCTCGAGCAAATATCGATAGCGTGACGGTGAGTGTTAACGAAGAATGTTCTGATTTCACAAGGACTGATTGTGCTGTGCTCATAGGGGGTGCTAATAACTTCTATAGGAACGAAGCTAGTGCCTTTATCAGGAAGCTGTTTAAAATGCTCGGTTCCTGTATTTCACCAAAGTCATCGTAACAACATTGCCATTAAGGTATGACTTACCAGACTGGTCGTGCGTTAACAAAGAAATTAGACTTACTAATTTGAAGCCGAAAAACTTCTGGGCAAGTTTGTGAATGTTAAGATGATAGACATTAGTAACTCTGAAACAAACTGTTTCACATACCATGGAATGCATCTCAGCAAATACGGTAAAAGGATGCTAGCTTCTAACATAAGCAATGCTCTTAAAGAGATCTCTCTCGTCAACGAAAGTAGAAATAAGTCTGTTATTGTGCTGGCCGATCCTTCACGGGGAAACTAACAATTCCCATGGAAGAAAAAAAATTACGAAATGCAATTTACGATTAAAGACCCAGTCGGGTGCCACATTCGATGACCAATTAAATGATTCTCTGTTTGATTTAGTTCGTAATAATTTCATAATGCACCTTACTATAGGCGGTCTATCAGTAGCAGTGATGAACAAATTGCATGAATTAAAAGTATTTCTGGAGAACACAAGTTCTGTAAAAGTTATATTCTTAAACGAACACTGGCTTAAAAATGAAAATATAAGCTTGATAAATTCACTTTCAGGTTGCAATTTGGCAGCGAGTTTTTTGTAGAAAAAACGGTTTTGGAGGATCGTGCATTCTAGCGGAAGAATAAGTAAGCTTAGAGTCAGGCAGACTTTTAATTGCTTGAACGATGAACTATTATTACAAAGCTGCTGCATTGAACTTTCGGAATACGGCATATTAATTATTAGTTTATATCATATCTCTGACTATTCAGCTACATATGCATTTTTAGACAAATCTGAAACGCCGGCCGATGTGGCCGTGCGGTTCTAGGCGCTTCAGTCTGGAACCGCGTGACCGCTACGGTCGCAGGTTCGAATCCTGCCTCGGGCATGGATGTGTATGATGTCCTTAGGTTAGTTAGGTTTAATTAGTTCTAAGTTCTAGGCGACTGATGACCTCAGAAGTTAAGGTGCATAGTGCTCAGAGCCACAAATCCGAAACCTTGCTGTGTAGGTTGCACGTAGAAAAGTTATATAAGAAGGTCATAATTTGTGCTGACTTCAACATAAATGTAAGAGCTGATGACAGGTTTGCTGTTTCTCTGAAGGACATGTTATCTACAAATGGCTTAACATTGAACTTTAGCGAGCACGCTAGAATAACAGTATCTTATGCAACATGAATAGATAATATAGTGAGCAACACCAACTATGGTGCTACAGAAAAGTACATCTTAGGATTAGGTATATCTAACCATTCAGCCCTTTTTATCCCATTGCCAAATTTAGGAAAAACTGTAACAGTGAAACGAGTCAGGAACTTCGGCCAACACAATGTGAATACATTTGTCTCAAGACTAAATGAAACATGTTGGACGTCCAGCCAGCCTTACTCAATAAACGCAAACTACAATGCTTTTGTATCAGAATTCATTAGCGTTTTCAATGACTGCTTTCCCTCCACAACACCACGTGACAAAAACTGTAAAAAGAACTCATGGGTAACTGAAGGCATAGCGATCTCTAGTATTAGAGAGAGGAACCTGCTCATGGAAGCTAAAAACAACCATGCTGCAGAATTTGTCAGCTATGTAAACAAATATAAAATAATATTTGGTAGAGTAGTTAAACAGGCAAAACAAATAGCAAACAATAAATACATATGAGATGCCACAAATAAATCAGAAACTGTATGGCAGATTGTCAGGACTGAAAAAGGTTCTCAAAAACAAAAAGCTTTAATCATAAATTGGAAATAGATGGGGAAATGATTACAAAATTCCAGACATATTTGTGAAGAATTCAACAGGTATTTCATAAATTTTTAACAAAATTTACTATCTCCCTCCTCCATATATAAGTCCCAATATAATGTGGCACAGATCAGTAGAATTCAAAGTCACTCATGTATCCTGCTATGAAGTGGCTAACATTATAAAATCCCTAAAAAAATCTCAAATCTGTGAGCTGGGATGAAGTTACAAAAAAATAATAAGGCAGTATGTAATAATATTGCACCCCAACTCTGTCACATAATAAATCGATCGTTTCATGAGGGCTGCTTTCCGGACAGTTTGAAGTATGTGGAAGTTCGACCTAAACCACAAGAACGGCAGACAAGAGGAGATAGGAAATTTTCGCCCAGTATCAATACTACCAGTTAATTCTAAAGTATTTGAGTGAGAAGTGTATAACCAACTAGAAAAATATAACAAAGACATAACATTATCCTTAATAATCAGTATGGATTTAGGAAGGACTGATGCCCTGTCCATGATACTGAGGAACTAATCACTAAAATAAACAAATGCCTTGATAACAAGGAGAGGGTATCCAGTATCTTCTGTGACCTAAGTAAGGCATTTGATACGGTAAACCATAAGTAGCTGCTCCTCAAATTAGCTTCTTATGGCTTCTATGAAAAATCTTAAAGTTTGTTCACATTGTATCTCAAAAATAGGAAACAGAGGGTAGTTATACAACATAAGGGCGAGAAAACTTGCTCCACTTGGAAGGAAATACAAGCAAGTGTACCCCAGGGGCCATACTAGGCCCATTACTATTTCTATATTATATACATGACGTGCCAGGTAAGGTAACTTCAGGCACGCTTCAGCATGCAGATTACTCAACAGTGGTAGTCTGCTTTAAAAGCGCTGAGGAATTAGCACAGAAAACGAAAGAGACTCTTCAAGAACTAGAAAATTGGATAAATAATAGTGCTATGAAACTAAACATAACAAAAACACAAACTGTACACCTCAGGACCAAACAAACTATTCAATATATAACACAGTTAAGTTATAAAGGCAGAGAACAGATAATTGCACAATCTGTTAAATTTCTGGGAGTGATCATTAACAAAACCTTGTCAGAGACTGATCATGTGGATTGCTTATTGAAGCAGTTAAATTGTTTTGTTTATGCAATGAGGATTCTAAATAAAGTAACTGACTTAGCTGTTAGGAAAATTGTGCATCATGCATATTTTATGTCAGTTGTAAGATATGGCATAATTTTTTGGGGAGTTGAAAAAGGAGACCTCCTAAAAGTGTTCATGATACAGAAAAAAAATGATCAGACCTACGACTGGAACAAACAATAGACAATCATGAGAACATCTATTTGCAAGTCTTGACTTACTGAGAATTCCTTCCATGTTTATATATGAAACACTTCTCTTTGAGTTCAAAAACCCACATCTTTTTGAGGGAAATTCATTTATACAAGCTTATGAAACAAGGCACAAACAAGATTACATGCTACCTTGCCACAGACTACCATTATTTGAAAATACTCCATATTACATGACTTTGAAGCTTAGCAATAAAATGTGTCCAGAGTTAAAGGACTGTAAGACAAAACCCACAGGTGCAAATATTGAAGAATATTTACAAAGCAGATGCTACTACAATGTGGGTGATTTTATAAACACTGAAGACAAGTGGGAGATATTACAGCTATTTTGTTTTCATGTTTCTTTTTACATTACATTCTATGTGTATGCTTATGTTCCCTTTTAATGAAGGTATATGTTGTTTTTATATGTGTCCATACTTATAAACAATGTATCGTGTAAACTATGTATCTAAATATCTAGATGTATACATGTATACTACTTTTATGAAAGTATGTGCTCTTTGAAGTATGTCCATATTTATAAAGTAGAAAAATAAGCATGAAAAATACTTAAAAAGAGTAATTTTAAACCACTGTGGAAATTTTAAGAAAGAGGAAGAAATCTAACATGTAATTATCTTTTTATTTTTAATGTGCTTCTGGGCGCATTCATATGCTTTATTTTAATGTATCTTGTTTTAAGGTATACTTAGGCAGGCACAGAATTATTCATTGACGAGTCACCAATGTTTCACTCAAATGAATGTATATAACATGTCATGTGACAATAAAGATTCTATTCTGTTCTACTCTGTCTAAGCAACCATTCTTTCCACACTGAAAACGTGAATGGAACGGAAAGAAGCTATAATATCTGATGAAATGGGAAGTGCCATCTATCACGCATTTCACAGCGGATTATAGAACGTGGGTGTAAATGCAGGAAGCAAGATGCTCTGAATTGTCCGCGCTACCACCGTTGTTCGGACTTGACTTCTTCAAAAATACCGAAACCATAAATATTGATAATTCAATCAATTACCAAGAAATAACAATATCCTTAGAAAAATTATATAATAGACCAACGTTTATTATTACAATAGTAATACTAATTTACAAAACAATGTAATCAATCAGCTGATTTGGTGCCTGTAAAGATTTTTGGGAATGGAATACACTGAAGTGACAAAAGTCATTGAATAGCGATATGCACATATGCAGATGGCGGTGGTGTAGCGTACACAATGTATAAAAGGACAGTGCGTTGGTGAAGCTGTCATTTTTAGTCAGGTGATTCACGTGAAAAGGTTTCCGGGGTGATCATGGCTGCACGACGGGTGTTAACAGACGTTGATCGCAGAATGGTAGTTGGTGCGAAATGTATGGGACATTCCAGTTTGTAAATCGTTACGGAATCCAATATTTCGAGATCCACAATGTGAATAGTGCGCCGAGAATACCAGATTTCAAACATTACCTCTCAGCAAGGACAACGCAGCGGCCGACAGCCTTCACCTAACAACCGAGAGCAGCGACGTTTGCGTAGAGTTGTCAGTGGGAACAAACAAGTAACACTGCGTGAAACAACATCAGAAATCAATGTGAGACGTACGACGAATGTATCCGTCGTGACAGTGCAGCGAAATTTGGCGTTAATGGACTGTGGCAGCAGACGACCGACACGAGTGCCTTTGCTAACAACACGAAACCGTCAGTATCGACACTCCTGCTATCGTGACCATATCGGCTCGTCCCTAGACGACTTGAAAACCGTGGCCTGGTCAGACGGGTCCCGATTTCAGTTGTTACGAGCTGATTAATAATCAACATTGGCAGCCGAAGACTTTTGGCATAAGAAGTCACTCACATCTGCGAACGGCCTTGTCAAATATGGCAGGAGGAGCGGACAGAGGTTCAGGGCATCCTCTTACCTTGCGTTGGGAAACTGCTCCTAAAAGCTGCACAATCAGCAATGACCAACGACATGAGGATACAGAAGGCAATAACTGCATTAAAGACACATAACGTATATCCACAGGACATGTGGCCTGTAATTGAAAAAGCATCATGATGACCTCTCCATTGGCAAAAGATTCCGGAATAGTCTCCCATTCGAATCTCCGGGAGGGACTGCCATGGGAGAGGAGAACATGAGAAAAAGATCGAATAATCAACGAAAAGATAACGTTCTACGAGTCGGGACGTGGAGTGTCAGAAGCTTGAACGTGGTGGGAAGTTAGAAAATCCGAAAAGGGAAACGCAAGGGCTTAATCTAGATGTAGTAGGAATCAGTGAACTGAAATGGAAAGCCGGCCGCGGTGGCCGAGCGGTTCTAGGCGCTTCAGTCCGGAACCTGCAACGGTTGCAGGTTCGAACCCTGTCTCGGGCATGGATGTGTGTGATGTCCATAGGTTAGTTAGGTTTAAGTAGTTCTAAGTTCTAGGGGACTGATGACCCAGATGCTAAGTCCCATAGTACTCAGAGCCATTTTTTAAATGGAAAGAAAATAAGGATTTCTGGTCAGATGAGTACAGGGTAATATCAACAGCAGCACAAAATGATATAACGGGTGTAAGATTCGTTATGAATAGGAAGGTAGGGCAGAAAGTGTGTTACTGTGAACAGTTGAGTGATAGGGTTGTTCTTATCAAAATCGACAGCAAACCAAGATCGACAATGATAGTTCAAGTACACATACCGACGTTGCAAGCTGAAGATAACGTATATGAGGGTACTGAAAGGGTAATTCGGTACGAAAGGGAGACGAAAGTCTAATAGAATGCAGTTGTAAGGGAAGGGGTAGAAGAAACGGTTGCAGGAGAATATGGGCTTGAGACAAAGAATGAGAGAGGAAAACACTCATTGAGTTCTGTAATAAATTTCAGCTAATAATAGAGAATACTCTGGTCAAGAATCACAAGAGGAGAAGGTATATTTGAATAAATTGGGCGATATGGGAAGATTTCAGTTAGATTACACCATGCTCAGACAGAGATTCCAAAATCACATACTGAATTGGAAGGCGTACCCAGGAGCAGATATAGACTCAGATCACAGTGAAATAATGATGAAGAGTAGACTGAAGTTTAAGAGACTGGTCAGAAAGAATCCATACGCAAAGAAGTGGGGTACGAAAGCACTAAGGAATGACGCGATAGGCTTGAAGTTCTCTAAGGCTATAGAGACTGCGATACAGAATAGTTCGGTAACCAATACAGTTTAAGAGGAAAGGACATCTGAAAAGGGGAATCACAGAAGTTGTAAAGAAAAACATAGGCACAAAGAAGGTAACTGCGAAGAAACCATGGGTAACAGAAGAAATATTTCTGTTGATCGATGAAATCAGGAAGTACAAAAATGTTAAGGGAAATTCAGGAATACAGAAATACAAGTAGCTGAGGTATGAAATGAATGGAAAGTGTAGGGAAGCTACATGAAAAATGTGAAGAAATCGAAAACGAAATTATTGTTGGAAGAACTTACCATAAAGGAAAGTTAAAACAATTTTCGGTTAAATTAAAAGCAAGGGTGGTAACATTAAGAGTGCAACGCGAATTCCACTGTCAAATGCAGAGGAGAGAGCGGATAGGTGGAAAGGGAACATTGAAGAAATCTATGAGGGGGAAGACTTGTATGATCTGGTATAAGAAGAAACAGGAGTCGATTTCGAAGAGATAGTGGATCCAGTATTAGAATTAGAATTTAAAAGAGCTTTCGAGGACGCAAGATCAAATAAGCCAGAAGGGATACATAACATTCCACCAGAATTTCTGAAGCCATTGGGGGAAGTGGTAACAAAACGGCTATTCACGTTGGCGCGTAGAATGTATGAGTCTGGCGACATAACATCTGACTTTCGGAAAACTATCATGCACACAATTCCAAAAACTGCTAGAGCTGATAACTGCGAAAATTATGGCGCAGTCGGTTTAACAGCTCATGCATCCAATTTGCTGACCAGAATAATGTGTAGAAGAGTGGAAAAGAAAACTGAGGATGTGTTAAACGACCATCAGTTTGGCTTTAGGAAAGGCAAAGTTACCAGAGAGGCAATTATCAGGTTTCCATTGATAAAGGAAGCGAGACTAAAGAAAAACCGATTCATATGATTTGACGAAAAAGAAAAAGCGTTCGATAATGTAAAATAGTGCAAGATGTTAAAATTCTGCGAAAAATAGGGATAAGCTATAGGTAGAGACGGGTAATATAGAATATGTACAAGAGCCAACAGGAAATAATAAGAGAGGACGCCAAAAACGAAGTGCTCGGATTAAAAAGTGTGTAAGATAGGGATGTAGCCTTCACCCTTACTGTTTAATCTGTACATCGAAGAAGCAATGACGGAAATAAAAAGAAAGATTCAGGAGTGGGATTAAAATTCAGGGTGAAAGGATTTCAATGATACAGTGTCCTAATGAAACTGCTATCCTGAGTGAGAGTGAAGGAGAATTACATGATCTGTTGAGTGGAATGCACTGTCTACGGAGTACAGCATAAGGATTGAGAGTAAATCGAAGAAAGACGAAAGTAATGAGAAGTAGCCGAAATGAGAGTAGTGAGAAACTTAACGGTAGAATAAATTAAGGATTTCTGCTACCTAGGCAGCAAAATAAACAATGAAGGACAGAGCAAGGAGGACATAAAAAGCGGACTAGCACTGGCAAAAGGGGCATTCCTGCCTGAGAGAAGTCTACTAATATCAAACATAGACCTTCATTTGAGGAAGAAATTTCTGAGAATGTACGTTTGGAGCACATCATTGTAGGGCAGTAAAACATGGACTGTGGGAAAACAGAAACAGAAGAGAATCGAAGCATTTGAGATGTGGTGCTACAGATGAATGTTGAAATTTAGATGGACTGCTAAGGTAAGGAATGAGAAGGTTCCGCGCAGTATCGGAGCGGAAAGGAATATGTGTAAAACACTGACCAGGAGAAGACATGGGACGATAGGACAACTGTTAACATATCAGGAAATGACTTCGATGGTATTAGAGGGACCTGTAGAGGAAGCTGTGGAGGAAGAGCGAGACTGGAGTAAATCCAGCAAATAACTGAGGACGTAGGTTACAAATGCAACTCTGAGATGAAGAGGTTAGCACGGAGAGGAATTCGTGTGGGACCACATCAATCCAGCCAGAAGACTGGTGATTCAGGGTTCGTGTGAGGGGTGCGGCGCGGACTCCATGAAGCTACGGATAGAAAAAAATGGTTCAAATGGCTCTGAGCACTATGGGACTTAACTTCCGAGGTCATCAGTCCCCTAGAACTTAGAGCTACTTAAACCTAACTAATCTAAGGGCATCATACACATCCATACCCGAAGCAGGATTCGAACCTGCGACCGTAGCGGTCACGGGGTTCCAGACTGAAGCGCCTAGAACCGCTCGGCCACCCCGGCCGGACACGGATAGAAGCTGTCAACAGGTTCAAATTCAAATTGCTCTGAGCACTATGGGACTTAACATCTGAGGTCATCAGTCCCCTAGAACTTAGAACTACTTAAACCTAACTAACCTGAGGACATCACACACATCCATGCCCGAGGCAGGATTGGAACCTGCGTCCGTAGCGGTCGCGTGGTTCCAGACTGTAGCGCCAAGAACCGCTCGGCCACTCCAGCCGGCTGTCAACAGGTGACCCTACAAGATGGTAATGGTTCCGTAATGGTGTGGGCTCTGTTAACATGGAAGGACTGGGTCTTCTGGTCCAACTGAACCGATCATTGACTGGAGATGGTTTTGTTTGGCTACTTGGAGACCATTTGCAGCCTTCATGGGCTTCATGTTCGCAAACGACGATGAAATTTTTATGACCGAGCAAGGTGGCGCAGTGGTTAGACACTGGACTCGCGTTCAGGAGGACGACGGTTCAATCCCGCGTCCGGCCATCCTGATTTAGGTTTTCCGTGATTTCCCTAAATCACTCCAGGCAAATGCCGGGATAGTTCCTCTGAAAGGGCACGGCCGACTTCCTTCCCCATCCTTCCCTACTTCGATGAGACCGATGACCACGCTGTCTGGTCTCCTTCCCCAAACAACCAACCAACCAAATTTTTATGGGACACAATGTGCTGTGTCACCGGGCCACATAGTTCGCAATTGGTTTGAAGCACATCCTGGACAGTTAGAGCGAATGATCTGGCCCCTCAGATCGCCCAACATGAATCCCGTCGAACGTTTATAGGTGATAATCGACAGGTCAGCACTTGCGCAGTTACGGGCGACAATATTTCTGCAGGAGACTTCCAACAACTTGTTGAGTCCACGCCATGTTGAATTGTTGCACTATGCTGGTCAAAAGGAGCTCCGACAAGATAGGAAGTATCCCATGACCCTTGTCACCTCAGAGTAGCGCATTATTATAGCCCGGATTTATGCATTGTGAGGAGGCGATCAACGGATGGAAGCAAATTTTGGAGTAACTGTTGTTTAAATTTCTCAAGCTGAGTTTCGTTTACTTCTCTTAAAACAGTTACCTCGTTATCGTCATCAATCGGTTCTACTTGAGGAAGGCTCTCGTTGAGGGTGTAGTTTCTGGTTATATTGATATCCGAATGGAAGCATTCGCTGACCACTGCACTCCCGTCTGACGATCGTTTCTTCACCATGGAGACTATAGCGATGTTGATGTTGCTCCTGATCATGTAGTTGACTCCACAGCCCAGGAAGGTGATACACCACAGTACAGTGGTGCATGACAGGCATCCTATAACAGAGCAATGGAAAAGTGTTTTTTCAATAGATCTGACAATGAATTTTGTTGTAATATCTTTCATTTTGAAAATTCAATCAGGTTAAGAACAACTTTATTTTCTCCTTAATTAGAAAGCAAGGAATTACGATGCATTTTTCCTCTATTGCCTGTAATACAGCATTACTTGTCTACTGTTAATAAACATTATTAAATTATTTCCAAGTTTGCGCCAAATGAAAATATATTAATCGGCTTGTAACTTTGCTTTCTTCCTCGCTCACGTCACCAATTGCTTGTATGTGCTCATAACTGCATAGGTGTCCGCCCCCGGTAGGGGAGTGATCAGCGCGACAGAATGTCTATCCTAAGGGCCCAGGTTCGATTCCCTGCTGAGTCGGAGATTTTCTCCGCTCAGGGATTAAATGTTGTGTTGTCCTAATCATCATCATTTCATCCCCATAGACGCGCAAGTCGCCGAAGTGGCGTCAAATCGAAAGACTAGCACCCGGCGAACAGTCTACCGGATTGGAGACCCTAGTCACACGACATTCACATTCACTGCATAGGTCATTTCATGATGTAATTGTCCCGTATTACGACCACTTCGGTGATAGAGAATCTCCTCTGCAGGAACTGAAAGGAAAATTCCACGAAGGACGACACCTCTGTAGTTTGGAGACGACTATTATTGGTATATTTATTAAAATATTGTTTATTTCGAGACACTGCCACTTATGTTTTCAAGTTATCTGTTTCAACCTTGGAGATGAGATTTATTACAAGAATACTAAGGGAAAGTAAATAAACCTCTAAGGAGATATCTTGTAAACACCTTGTTCCTCATATTTAGAGTGATCGTCGTCAGCGACGGGGAAGACAGACAGGGAAGAGCAGAGCGTTTCGTCACTAATGACATCGACTTTCATGGGATGTTAAGCCCTATGCTTCCTTTTTTTCTAAAATCTACCGCGAGAGTTAAAGAGGACAGACAACAAGGGACCAACAGAACCGGGTGTGGGCAAAACGGAAGGAACTGCAAATTCGCTTCGCCACCAGTGCGGCAGCTTGGTGGATTCCGGGCCTGAACTAGCGGCAACTTTCTATCAACACGGAAGGAAGGAGAGGAAGATTAGGGCTTAACGTCCCACAGACATGGAGGGTGTTAGGGACGGAGCACAAGTTCGAAATGTTTCAAGAACAGGGGAGGGTATTGGTCATGCCCTTTGAAAGGAGCCATCCCAGCATTTGCCTGGAGTGATTTCGGGAAAACCTGAATCTGGATGGGCGGACGCGGATTTGAACCGTCGTCACCCTGCATACCAGTCCGATGTGCTAATACTGTCGAGCTCGCTTTGTATATCAACACGGAGACATCGGTACATGGTCTGGGTTGATGGATGCCACCTTCTATCCACAGTGGGATGTGCTGGAGATATACAAGAAGATACTATCAGTGGTGTATACTCTACAAGGGTGTTCCACAAGAAAAGTATCATGCAGGTGGCGTTTGGCGAAAACAAAGGTTGTACAGTCGCCTCTATTCTTGCTGTGGTTCACCATTTAGCTGTGCTACCATCTGAAGGATTCAGTGTTTCCAGTTTACTACTGTACTAACTATAGGGCCGGTACAACACCTAATTGTGTTTGCCAGAAATACGCTTCAATAGTGGAAGATTCTGTATGAATTACACTCTAAGATCAAGAAATAAAAAAAGCGACGCACCACGAAGGAATTATCCGAAGGGGACGGAAACCGTGAGACGTGATGTGTATGACCAAACAAATAAATGATTATAATTTCAGAAAAGAGAAAGAGCTACACAAATTGAGCAAGTCAATAATGCGTTGGCCCAACCCTGGTGCTTATGGAAGCAGTTATTCAGTTTGGCATTCATCGACAGAGTTGTTGGATGTCCTCCTGCGTGATATCGTGCCAAATTCTGTCCAAGCTGGTGTGCTACATCGTCAAAATCCCGACCAGGTTGGAGGGCACTGCTAAAAATGCTCCAAACGTTCTCAGTTACGGAGAGATCCACGACTTTGCTGCCAAAGCAGGGCTTGGCAAGCACGAAGACAAGCAGTAGAAACTCTCGCCGTGTGCGGACGGGCATTATTTTGCTGAAATGTAGGCCTCGGATAGCTTGCCACAAAGGGCAACAAAAAGGGTCATAGAATAACGTCGATGTATCACTCTGATGTAAGGTTTCCGCGTATGACAACCAAAGGGGTTCTGCTATGAAAAAAACGGCACTCAGACCATCATTACTGGCTGTCGAGACGTATTCGTTGGTATCCCACAGCGGTCCAGGTCGTCTCTAGACACTTCTTTGGCCTGAAATCTCACTGAATGGAGTAGAATTCTCTTCAGTGATGAATCTCGCTTGGAATTGAGCCCCCAAGTAGGATTTTCTTTCCAGAATGAGATTTTCACTCTGCAGCGGAATGTGCGCTGATATGAAACTTCCTGGCAAGTGCTTGTCCGCGAAAGGCAAAGGTCCCGAGTTCGAGTCTCGGTCCGGCACACAGTTTAAATCTGCCAGGAAGTTTCAGGGTTTTCTTTGTCTTAGAGTGTGCATCTCTGGGGTGTACTCTTACATTACTTTTATCTTACGTTTAGCTGGTCAGCCTTTCTTATATGAAATCCATTGGCCTTGTGTTCTGAATATAGCGGTGCCATTGCCGTGGAGGAAATATTTTGGAGAACGCTACGGCATAGAAGAGTCCTACACAGGAACGCTTTGCTGACATGCCTGACGTGAAGTTCCTCTGCACTTTCGTTTTGAATGTAACTGACGATCACCCTATTGTCGTTGCTCATAGAGACTAGGCTAGTTCTGTTGGGTTGCCTGTCATCTCACATGGAAGGCACCTGTCCTCAACTGGTAATGAAGTGCACTAATATGCCCAAGTAGAAATTAATTTTGCTGTAGCTAAATTTACCCAACTGATAATCTCCCAGTATTTCACTAAACCAATGAGCGAACCGCAGATATTCCTAGTCTGAAATATTCTGAGTGTCTGTGAAAAAGCCTTGAAGTTTGATTTTGCTAGAGTGTATCCAATATCGGAGCTAGAAGAATGCGGTTAACACATATTGGTTTCGCGTAACGGGGAGAAATGGAGGAAATGAAGCACTGTTGCTTACAAAATAAAACCAAAAACTGTTGAAACAGTATGTTTATTAGTCACTAAACAAACTAATGCTACTTACCTTATAACCAACTATATACTTAACCTAGAAACTATAGTTTGTATTTTATTTCCTCATTGTTTTGGTGTCAGACAGGTGACGTCCAGGTACATGAAATAATTTTTACGTTTATATTTTAAGTAATTTTAGACGCTGAGATAACGCATCACAGATTAATGGTACCTAGAACCGTCTGCCATTCTCAGTTGCAAAGATAATAGCGGTGAATGGCGACGTTTTGATATTACTCTTGGTACATTTGGTACTAGACAATATCCATTTAATATCGTGGATTTCTTCAAATTGCTACTGAACTGTCTGTGTGGTGCGCAGGGGGCGTACTGCTGCCTTTTCCTGCTCTTCGTTTCGTACCCCCTTCAGCCCTTGTGTCACAGGTTTTTGAATGTAAACGTTTCAAGAAGAGTCGTCGAACAGATGCAGAAATCTATAGGCCTATTTCACTGACGTCAGTCTGTTGCATAATTTTGCCACATGTTTAATGCTCGCGTATTGTGTCAATTCCGGATAATGGAACTCCGTTGGAATCAACACGGAATTCATAACACATGACGACAGTTTATTGCTGAAACGTGTCGTACTAATTAAATATTAGTAAAAAGTGACAGTAGAATTAGAAATTATTTCATAAATTTACAAGACACTTGCAGTCTTCAAAAGATTCCATGTAATTCGGATAAATTTAAGATCAACATTGACTCCGACAGCAAAGATTGTTTGAAACTTAGCTAGCGCTGTTTGTTCATAAGACTCAGAAAGCAGTGTACACCGGTTTCCAAGTTGGTGCGGTGAAGTTGCAGTTCCAGAATTCGTTCGATATAGTTTCTCACTAGCGCCTAATGAACAAAATACGAATGTACGAAATATCAGACCAGATGTGTGATTGGAATGGAGAGTTCCTAGCAAACAGAACACAGCACGTCATTTTCGACGGAGAGAACTTTTCTTCGGGCATTCCCCAGCGGAATGCTACAGGATCTTTACTTTTCATATCCATACATACCGTAAAAGTGTGTATATTTATGTATGTTCCACATCGCCTCCTAAACCACTGGAACAATTTCAACCAAACTTGGTACATATAGCACTTATCCTCTGGTAAGAACGACTGTGGGGGTATGAACCGCCTACCTCTCAAAAAGGCGGAGGTGGGGATGAAAAAGAAGAATAACTCATGAAGCTCCAATAGCCCGCCTACATTAATCCAGTATTTGAGAACGAGAGCACTTACTGACTGCAAACTAACTTTGCACATAATTTCAAACCTTAAAGAGAGTTTTTCTTGCTGACGTCTCTCACAAAATAATGGAAGGAAAATAGATTATCACTTATGCATTTTCGTTGATCATGCAGTAAAATTGTCGCATCAGGCATGACCTAATTTATTGCTCGTTTACTATTAACTCTGTTTGCAACACATTTTGCACCCAGTATTTACATATAGCACAAGTGTACTTGCAAAAATTCATCATTGTAAGATGCATAGTTCAGGAGATATGACGTCATAAACAATGAGATGCGTGAAACGCTATCGCATCATGTACGCGTTTAAGTTTTTTACTCACTTACTACTCATTCTATTCGCAAACCACTCGCCGCCGGCAATAAAATATATCGCTGGCAATTCCTACATAATTATATCATGGTACGACACATAGTTCAGGAGGTATGACGTCATAAATATGGAACTGATGAAAACGAAACTGCAGAGCGGAATTCGCTAGAGATACAAGTGAATTATGTGTACAGATATGTGAGATATATGTAAAATGTATGCGAAATGTGTATAAACCTCGTTTTGAACCAAAGTTTGTACACATACCATTTACTGTGCGGAAAGAAATGCTGTGGGGGTACAACCAGCAACCTCCTACTGGTGTGTGTGGGGGGGGGGGGCGTGAAGAGGGGAAATAGAAGGATGTGATGGACAGACAGGGAAGGGTAGGAAGGAGATGGACGCAGATAAAGGGGAAGGAGGAGCTGGTCAGAGAGGGTGGAGGGGAAATTGGATAGAGATGTTGGGAAGAGCAGATGGACAGAGAAGGGGTGGAAATGAGATGAACAGAGCGAGGAATGAGAAGGAGATGGATGGAGAGGGAGAAGAAGGAAATGCGCAAAGAGATGGGAAGGAGGAGGCAGACTTAAAGAGGAGGAGGAGAAAATAGAAGGAGAGGAGAGGTTGACACAGGGGGAAGGACATGAACACAGAGGGAAGGAGCAGATGGACAGAGGGGAAAGGAAAAGCTGGACAGAGAGAGAAGGGAGAAAGATATGGGCAGAGAAAGAGTGGAGGAGGAGATGGGCAGAGAGAGATGGAGGATGAAATGGGCAGAGAAAGGGAAGAGGAGGAGTTGGACAGAGGTAGGGGGAAAAGGAGATGTACATCTACACACATAGTCCACAAGCCACCATTCGGTACATGGCAGAGGATTCCCCGTACCACTACTACTCACTTTCTTTTCTGTTCCATTCGCAAACAGAAGGAAAAACGACTGTCCGTAACCCTCCGAACGAGCCCTAATTTCTTTCATCCTCGTAGTTCTTACGCGAAGTGTACATTGGCGAGAGTAGAATCGATGTGCAGTCGGCCTCAGTAACAGTAGTTGTCGAAGTACCCTCCACCATACGTCACATGGTGACTTGGAGAGTTTAGATGTAAATGTAAGGAAGCTGTCGATCCTGATATAGAATTTATGAGATATGGAGAAAGTGAAACCACTCTGATAGTTTTCGTGTTTAGTGAGGTCTATGGCTGACATCGAAATAAGTGTCCAAGGAATAGAAAAGCAACTGGAATCACTCAATAGAGGAAAGTCCACTGGACCTGACGGGATACCAATTCGATTGTACACAGAGTACGCGAAAGAACTTGCCCCCCTTCTAACAGCCGTGTACCGCAAGTCTCTAGAGGAACGGAGGGTTCCAAATGATTGGAAAAGAGCACAGGTAGTGCCAGTCTTCAAGAAGGGTCGTCGAGCAGATGCGCAAAACTATAGACCTATATCTCTGACGTCGATCTGTTGTAGAATTTTAGAACATGTTTTTTGCTCGAGTATCATGTCGTTTTTGGAAACCCAGAATCTACTATGTAGGAATCAACATGGATTCCGGAAACAGCGATCGTGTGAGACCCAACTCGCTTTATTTGTTCATGAGACCCAGAAAATATTAGATACAGGCTCCCAGGTAGATGCTATTTTTCTTGACTTCCGGAAGGCGTTCGATACAGTTCCGCACTGTCGCCTGATAAACAAAGTAAGAGCCTACGGAATATCATACCAGCTGTGTGGCTGGATTGAAGAGTTTTTAGCAAACAGAACACAGCATGTTGTTATCAATGGAGAGACGTCTACAGACGTTAAAGTAACCTCTGGCGTGCCACAGGGGAGTGTTATGGGACCATTGCTTTTCACAATATATATAAATGACCTAGTAGATAGTGTCGGAAGTTCCATGCAGCTTTTCGCGGATGAAGCTGTAGTATACAGAGAAGTTGCAGCATTAGAAAATTGTAGCGAAATGCAGGAAGATCTGCAGCGGATAGGCACTTGGTGCAGGGAGTGGCAACTGTCCCTTAACATAGACAAATGTAATGTATTGCGAATACATAGAAAGAAGGATCCTTTATTGTATGATTATATGATAGCGGAAAAAACAGTGGTAGCAGTTACTTCCGTAAAATATCTGGGAGTATGCGTGCGGAACGATCTGAAGCGGAATGATCATATAGAATTAATTGTTGGTAAGGCGGGTACCAGGTTGAGATTCATTGGGAGAGTGCTTAGAAAATGTAGTCCATCAACAAAGGAGGTGGCTTACATAACACTCGTTCGACCTATACTTGAGTATTGCTCATCAGTGTGGGATCCATACCAGATCGGTTTGACGGAGGAGATAGAGAAGATCCAAAGAAGAGCGGCGCGTTTCGTCACAGGGTTATTTGGTAACCGTGATAGCGTTGCGGAGATGTTTAATAAACTCAAGTGGCAGACTCTGCAAGAGAGGCGCTCTGCATCGCGGTGTAGCTTGCTCGCCAGGTTTCGAGAGGGTGCGTTTCTGGATGAGGTATCGAATATATTGCTTCCCCCCACTTATACCTCCCGAGGAGATCACGAATGTAAAATTAGAGAGATTAGAGCGCGCACGGAGGCTTTCAGACAGTCGTTCTTCCCGCGAACCATACGCGACTGGAACAGGAAAGGGAGGTAATGACAGTGGCACGTAAAGTGCCCTCCGCCACACACCGTTGGGTGGCTTGCGGAGTATAAATGTAGATGTAGATGTAGATGACTGGTGTGCTATCTTGAGCTTTGTGTTCAAGAATGAATACAAAGTGAGAAAGAACAGGCAGGTTACTTATAACTTCCAGAGACACGAAAAGAACAATAGATGATTGTGAGACTTCATCGGATTGGATGGTTGTATTACCTTGACTGTTTTATGGCTCAAGCGACGCAAGTGGTATCTTGGGGCGCCAGGTTGAGAGTGCAAACTTTGTACGCAGGGTGTGTCATAATTAGAAGCGAAAATAACACATTTCTGCGCTCATTAGATTGAGGCTGATTTTGAAAGGTATCACTAAGAGCAAACGAACGGCAACCAATCCATAAGAAAGGGAGGCAAAGAGGGAAGGGCATCAAATGATGCGTCACTTGCGTGGAAAATTGCTCTCGAAACGACACTGAGCGTTACAGCAAGAAAAGAAGCGACATACGTGAAATGGCAGTACGAAGTGCTCAGAGTACACCCAAAGGACAATGTAGTCTGAGCTCTTAGGTACAAAGGATATTGTGAGATTACTGTTGCTGTGTCTCGATCGATACTAGAACACATATTCAACCTCTGTGAGGTGCGACAACGAGCGTTTAAACATTCTGGGCTCAAGAATGAGATTTACGAGTGCTTGCTTTTGAGTACACGCCAGCGTGACAGTCGTTACAATGGATTCTACAGTTGTGGTCGGTCGTAAACGCTCAATCAGAGGAAGTATACGAAAAAATACGAAGAGTGTATTGAATTTTACGGTCGCATATCGAAGAATTTTGACAGTACGGAAGTGTTCATTGACATGGAAGTTCGTGGTAAATTAAAATTGTGTACGTGACTGGGACACGAATTCGTGGTCTTTCTCTCATGCGGCCAAATCCTCTACCAGTCGCCAGCACACTGTGACTAAGCAGTGTCTCCGCAAGATTCGTTCTTGTAGGAATGCTAACCCTGCGACTTAGGCAGGAGAGGAGCTGTAAAGTTTGGAGGTAGGGGTCGAAGTACTTGCGGAAGTAAAGGTCGGGACACACATGTCCGGACTGTGTCCGTGCCGAGACACGTCCGAGCATCGGCCGTCACCCGGACAACGAAATACGTCATTAAAACAAATGTAGCGGGCCCCACTTGACCGGGCCGTGAACGGGGAACGTCTACGGGCCGGGGCCGGGCCGGGCGGGATTCGCCGCGTTTAATTTTTCACGTGACGGACACGGCCTTACTGTAGAGTTGTCTTGTGAGCTGTGCAACTGCGCAAGACTGTTCTGTGTATAAAACATGGACGTGGAACGTCTAATAGAAGAAGTTCGTAAGTTTCCTGTTCTTTACGATCAGGGAAGTGAAAACTACAGGAATATCGCTTACAAAGACAGAGTTTGGAAGACAATTGCAACAGATCTACAAGCCAAAGGTAAGATAAAAACTATACAAGTTTTAATATCCGAAAGATATTTATTTACTTTTTATTTTACAAACAAATGTTTGGTTTATGTCAGCGTTATATCGCCAAGGCGACATGTTCTTGCCATTCCACAGTCCCTTGTGGAGAATTCAGGAATTTTTTGAGTTGTTCTCGTACAGCAAATGCAGCATCTGTTGATCTCCCACGAATTCGAGGTAGGTTTCAAAGATTTGATGATCTTCCGGATCCCTCAGCAGTTTCCTTTTGATCCATCCTCTGTTCGGGCACCCTGTAACCTTCCATTTTTCTAATAAAGTTGTACAGTACACACGCAGCCGTCACAATCATTGTAAGGTTATTAGGATCTCCCTGAAGGATTCTTCTAAATATTCGAAATTTCTGTTGCAATATACTGAATGCATTTTCGGATATTCTTCTTGCCCGACTCAAAGTAGGATTTTTTCAAGTGTACAGTACTTTGAACTGAATCAACTCATGAATGACGTATCAGTCCATCAATTCACTCCATCATCCTCCAATTCCTCAGCAAAATCTGTTTCAACACCATATCCTTCACCTGTGGAATACGAGTCAACAGAACCTACACAGGAGCTTTTGGATCTGCAAAGGGATTCCCACAGTTCGCATATAAATAACCAAAGCGATCATCCTCCAAGTTCCCCTGTATCCTCATCAGCTTCAGAAACTAATTCACATAATAGCCCTCATTTGTTTTTCTTAGGGTAGTAGCAATTTAACTGTATTATTTACTAACTTATGTATTTATCTTTCAATTGCTAAAGTAATAAAATAAAAATGCTGCCCTTAAAATTTCTTATTTTTTTGTGTTCTGTGTGCTTTTCTTTAACCTACCTGAAAAAAACAGCCAGTCGTTCTTTGGGTAAAACTGATACTCTCCAGAAAGTGTCGTTTTTTCTCAGTCCTGGTTCTAGTTTCTTTAAAAGTTCACAGAAGGTGTACTGCGTCATCCTAAAATATTCATAAAACTTTGTCTCATCATCTATGAGATGAGAAAATAATGTTCGAAACTCTCCCTGTACTGGTCTTGTTTTCCAGGCACTGTGGATCCATAATTTTCTTCTTCTTGTTTGCCTTCGTTCTTTTTCCTCTTCATCTAAAGCAAGTGCTATAAGTCCCAATTCACTGTTACGAAAATTCGTGAACACGTTTAACAGCTTTCACAAATAGAAGCACAGATCACCGCGTCCGAGTCACTACAAGGAACGACAAAGACACGGACGCGCCCCGGTCATGTGTGGCCCCTGCAGGAACGGACCGGAGCACGGCCGTCACTCGTCCGACGCTCGGCCCTGACACGGCCCGGACGTGCGTGTCCCGACCTTAAAGCTGTGAGGACGGGTCGTGAACTGCGCTCGGCTAGCTCATTTCAGTCCGTTCTCAGCCG
Source organism: Schistocerca americana (assembly GCF_021461395.2). NCBI lineage: Eukaryota > Metazoa > Arthropoda > Insecta > Orthoptera > Acrididae > Schistocerca > Schistocerca americana. Next base: position 194,191,593 of record NC_060120.1, on the reverse strand, counting down.
CCGTGGTGTGCAGTCGTAGCAGAGTCTACCAAACGACAGTGAACCACATCAGTGATTTAAAGAACCGGATCGTTGCTGCCATTGCCACAGCTGACGCGGATAGGTTGCGCAGAGTGTGTGTAAAACTTCAATATAAACTGGATGTTGTGCGTACCAGCAAAGGCGAACATGTCGAAATTAATTAAACGGCATGAGAATTTTGTGACTGAGTGTGTCACATTAGCCAAATATGGCGCGAATATATTCATAGTTTGGATTCTATAACAGATTTAAGTTGTGCTGTATCTTTTGAGACACCATGGCTATTAAATTTTATTGACCAACAAACAAACTTCAACACTTCGGAAGGCACGGGGAAACCAACAGATGCATCATTACCGATTTACAACTACGTGACGAATACATCAGCAGGCAGGCTGGATATAACGTTATGTACCAGGGCAGTTAAAAACAGATGTAGTAAATTCTGAAACAGCACCTTCCACATTCCCTGACCATTACTGTGACGTGACATATATCAAGATGCAACCACAGCAAATGAAACGTGCAAGTGAATGTCGGCATCCTATTGGACGGAGAATTAGAACGCAAATTTCATGGCGTATGGCGGACCTGTACAAAGCAAGTGCAGAAATATCCTAATGCACTGAACTCGAGATAGGACGTTCATATTCATAGGACATGCAGAAACGATTAGCATTTCAGTCACCTCGGCTCAGCATCCGTTCTGTTGTCTAGTAGTCACAGGGCCCGTCATAGGCCCTGATAACTTTTTCCATTTGTGATGACATCGACGCATATAATGCGAGAACGGCGTCCTGCGGTAAGGTCATCCATGCTCCATTCACCTGGTTCAAAAGTTCACCCGAGGTGGATGGCATTGTCACAAGCTGCACCAGTCATTTCACCATATCCCACACATCTTCGATTGGCGACAAGTCTGGTGACTTGTCGGGCCAGGGCAAAAAGCTGACATCCTTTGACATCAAGAAGGCACGTTTTCGTGCAGCAACATATGGTCATGCATTGTCTTGCTGGAAAATGGCGTCTGGGGTGTTGCGCACAATGGATGTGGGTATGGGTCGCAAGATGTCATTCACATAGATCAGACTGATCACAGTGCCCTGAACACGTACCAACTGTGATTTGTGGTTGTACCCAGCAGCACCCCACACCATAAAGCCTTGAGTTGGCGCTGTATGCCTCGTACGAATGCAGTCACTGTTATGCTGCTCCCTCTGTCTGCGGCGAACCAAAATCTGCCCATCATTTTCAAACAAACACAACCTGGATTCGGCCGGAAACACTATCTGACGCCATTCCTGTCCACAGTGACGCCGTTTCATACACCATTGCCGTCTAGCATGTTTCCGCACATTCGCCAAAGGTAGGCGGTGAAGTGGACAACATGCAATTAAACTATGCTGTAATTAACGGCGACGGACTGTCACCCCTGATAATGTACGATGTATTACACCTTTCCGCAGTTGCTTCAGAGTCGAGGAGGACGCATATCTGTCCTGAAGTTCCATTCGGATGAGGTGTCGCTCTTCTAGGGGGTTGGTCTGCGTGCTGCGACCTGACCCATCTCTAGTGTTCTACGGCCGTCCGTGAAAAATTCTGCACACACCCATCGCACTACCGAAACACTTCGTCCCACACGAGCAGCAGTTTCCCGGATGGATGCATCACATTCTGTTATGTCAATAATGCACCCTCTTCCAAACTCACTGATTTGACGGTACAGTTGGCGTATACGTCTGCGAGGCACCCTGGACGTCTTCTCAAGTCACACAAATCCATTACCTTCGGTTTATAGCGAGAACGAAGGTTTCAGGCACATTTTACCAGCGGGTCGTGTTGTGCTACGATATCGATGTTGAACCTGAACCTGCGGACCGAATCTACCTATAGTGTTCTATTTTTCTCTGAACATGAGGTTATATACAGGGACTGCACAGAAAAATGAAACATCGCGAGCAATACATGCTTAAACATAATACAGATGCAAGACAACCCTCAGGCGGTGCTTTTGTATTTGAGCACGAACAGTACTCGTGAATATTTCGTCAGTAGTGGTCAGATCGGTGTCTTGTCTAGTTGTGCGTCCATTGTGCCGTAGCTAAGTGAATTCGAACACTAGGAAGTTGTTGGCGCTCTTCTGGTGGGTGCTCCCTAACCAAGGCAGCCGAAGTGGCAAAAGCAGAAAAGCATCATCCGCTAAGCCACAACGCAGACGAGATTGTATCTTGACTAATCGTGACAGACGGTCATGGCAGACGGTTGTGACGAGAAATAAGAGGGTGACAGTTGCAGAAATCATTGCAGAACTGAATTTAGCTCGAAAACAACACCAAGACAACTCCTTAAGCTGGGAATTGCAGCTCGAGCTGGAAGCAGTACATCAGTGATTCAAACGCCCCTAACGGAAAAACGTGGTGCCGAAGCCATAAGTTTTTTTCACCTTCTCGCCTACGATGCAGGCTGCTTACTGCGAAGAGTGAAACAGAGTGGTGAACTCTTTAGAAGAAACCAAAAATACAATCAAGTGTATGGTCAGCATATTTTACGTAGGTAACATTTCTCAAAAAATAGCAAACCTACTTAAGTCACATAAAGTGAAAGTATCTTTCTCCACAAACAACAAACTACTGCAGATATTTGTCCACTCTTTAAACAATAAAAAAGATAAATTCTCAAATTCAGGAATATAAAAATAACATGTAAAACTTGCTCAAGCTACCACATAGGACAAACTGGCAGGGATTTTAAAATTAGATACAATGAACACATCAAATGTTACACACATAAAAAATTTATAAAATCAGCAATAGTAACACATATAAAATAACTGGGTACCTATTCTAAAACAGAATAGAAGATATTCAACGACTTCCAAAAATCACATACAATGGATGTAATGCAGGAGCTTGAACGTTTTGTACACCACAAAAAGTAAGAACAAAATTTCTTAGCGACAAACTAGATACTGAATCGGTTAACTATTTCAAATGTTTTTCGAGCATGTGATAACGGTATTAGGTTTCGTAAATATGTACTTTTTCTCAATAAAAAATGTAATCGGTAATTCAGTAGCCAACAGTGGTAAAAATACATTTTATAACTGACAACTTTGTAGCATGTTTTGATCACTAAAACAAACAGAGTAAGTGATGACTTGCGTGTGTGATATTCTGTATAATGAATGACACACAATACCTTTAAATAGACAAAGAAAAATATCTTTTCTAACATTAGCATTTAAAAACACTTAAAGATTCATTTCGTCCGATTTTCCGACTGCAGTATAACCTCAAAAAGACGCAAGGGAGGTAGAAAATCACACATGCAAACATTACCAAAAATGTTCATGTAAACAAATGCACTTGAAAATGAGAATAAAATCTCGAAACTCGCTGTGAAATGCATGAAAAAGTAAATAACTGGTGCAGTTTTCATTATTTAAATCAGAGATATAATTCTCTTAACAAAGATTAGTTTGTGATCAGTGTTTACGTTGCTGTAGAACCTTGAGCTTAAGCAGCGCCGCATTTATGCAGAGATCACCTAGGCTGCAGAATAGACAAAAATTTAAAATAAAAATTGTCTCAAAATGAAATTATAATTAAATTACTACCCTAAGCTGTCGACAGACGTTGATATACATCAACGAGGACAGCTGAAAATGTGTGCCCCGACCCGGACTCGAACCCGTGATCTCCTGCTTACAAGGCAGACGCCCTATCCATCTGAGCCCCGAGGGCACAGAGGATAGTGCGACTGCAGGGCTTTATCCCTTGCACGCTCCCCGTGAGACCCACATTCCCAGCTTAATGTCCACACACTACATTCGTAGTGCCCCCGCCCATTGCAGTATAACCTCAAAAAGACGCAAGGGAGGTAGAAAATCACACATGCAAACATTACCAAAAATGTTCATGTAAACAAATGTACTTGAAAATGAAAATAAAATCTCGAAACTCGTTGTTATAAGCATGAAAAAGTAAATAACTGGCGCAGTTTACATGTATATTAAAAGTGTCTCTGTTTTAATATTGCGGGACGCATCTTCTTATAATCTTAAAAGATGCAATTACTTTGTGTGGGCTTATTTGGCTGAAGTTTTTAATGGTTGCAGTGACAGCCGGTCACTTGGCAATGACAGTAAGCCATTGAAATAGACGGTTAACGAAAATTCGGCAGTTTAAAGTGAATCGATTACGCAGACAGCCGATTTCCTTCGCACTTCATTTCATAAAAGGCAGGACACGTAAATTTTTATACTTCCCGTCGCCAGAGGAAGTTTCTTGAGGCTTAATATCCGGGGAAAACTACTTTCAGATAGGTTTATTCGTTAATGTAACATTGCCAGAAACGTACAAGACCCATTGTGTTTGACAAGATAACACATTGGCTTGTGATGCCACTACAATAGCTACCCACTATCCAGCCCACTTTGTACTTAAATGACCTTGAAAAGTGCAAGTGATAGTATGGGTTATCTGTATGACAGGGTCAAACACATGATGTTACAAGCCACGTCTCCGTATCTACGATATCATCATCATGTGACAAGCCCCGCTCCCCTTATATAATATGTCAATCACAATCTAAGAAGCAGCATATCATTTCTTGTAGGTAACGACACCCATGAAAATGAAAGAGTCAATCTAATCGCAGTATTTTAGTGGCTATTAAAACGAAACAGACAATCACAGTTCAGCTGCCATATTCAAAGGTATCTGAATTTTTATGCGTAATATCTAAAATACGTAAGTTTTGTCATCAGTGACACACACACACACACGCACACACACACACACGTACACACGCACACACACACACGTGCACACGCACACTCAATGTTCAGTGCATGAACTTACAGGTTAAGCAACACTTTCGAATGTCCGTGGTTCATTCTCTGTATCGCATTTGGTGTAAGGCACAACAAACCTCAAATTAAATATTTCCACATGCAAACTGTTCTTTGAAACACATGATGCTTCTTGTCACAATGTTATTTCCACATCTAAAATGTCTGCAAAAGACATCAGCAACAAAAAATGCTATACTTACAGCTAGTGTTATAAATACTCACACACACACACACACACACACACACACACACACACACACACACACAAATCTGTCAAAACTAAAGCCTAAAACATGACAGTGGACTCTCAAATCAAGTGCCCGATGCTATTTCCATTTATAAATTGTTACAAAACACATTCTATGTTTAGGCCTAAATCGGGCAATATGCCAAAGCGAATCTGATTAATCCTATAACTGCACAGAACACATGTTGGAGAAAATACTACATTAAGCAGCAAGGAAATAAACAAATCTGTAGTCTGAATTAATTTTTTTAGTAAATACTTTTGACCATGAAAAAAATTCAGATACTTTTGAACATGGTAGCTGTATTTTGATCGGCTGTTTCGACATTGAAATAGTAGGCTGTGATTGGCTGTCTCGTTTAGCTAGTGAAATACTTGGATGTGATTGGGTGTTTCGTTCTCATAGCTGTCACCGTTCCAAGAAATGAAATTTGGCTTCTTGGATTTTGAATGATGTCATAGATAAGTCGGCATGGCTTGTTACGTGATGATGATGATGACTTCACAAATAAGGGAGACGTGGCTAATGATGTCACGTGTTTTCTCGAGGACGTTTAGTGCAAACTGGTCTATACCACCGACGTCATAGTATGATACGGCAACTATTATTAACTAGAAATCAAAAAGTTACATTGACATTATGTTTCTAAGAAAAATTACTCTATTCCTAGAAGAAATATTTTTGTTGTTGTAATAATTATTCTGCTACCAACTGAAAGTAACTTCAAAAATTTATGAGTATCACTGTTACAGCATTATGAGGGCTGCACCGGTCATCACAAGCGGAAAACAACAATGTAACAGCAAGGCAAACCTGTCATTGTAATAAGACGATTGTCTCCGTGTAATCTACAGGTATTATTAAGCACTGCCATAAAATACAAAGCTATCGTCATTGTCATTTAAAAAAGGAACTTAAAAATTGAAGTGTCATACGACATTTCTTTTCATCTTTAAACTCATCGATTCATTAAAACATAAATCGTGTATCAAAATTATATAAAATTAAGTATTAATCTTAAACGCTTCGTTATAGGCTTTAAATTCGAAATTACTTTAAAATACTATTTTTGTTCGTTAAATATATGAAAATTTCTCCAAATACGGCCCACACCATAGGTTCAATCTAGGGATCTATGGATCCTAAATGTGACCATGAACTAGGTGCTGGTTTTTCGTTTCTGGTAGACATTCAGATCCAGTCGTATTACAACAGAGCTGCTTTAACGTAGGGAAAGATGTAGCAGCCTGCAACTGACAACTCTCTCCCCGTGCTCTTATCTAAAGCCTGTGAATCAGTTATTACGTGCTCAGAGCGAAGGCGGCCTTGGGCTGACACAAAAGGAGTGACGCAGTCGGCAGCGTGGAAAATTTGGACTACATGATCTTCTGAATGACATAAACTGTCTAATGGATACAGAATATAGACTGAGAGTAAATCGATGAAAGACGAAAATAATGAGAAGTAGCAGACACGAGAACAGCGAGAAACTTAACATCAGGATTGATGGTCACAAAGAAGATGACGATAAGGAATTCTACGACCAGGCAACAACATAACCAATGAAGGACAGAGCAAGGAGGACATAAAGAGCAGACTAGCACTGGCAAAAAGAGAATTCTTGGCCAAGAGAAGTCTACTAGTATCAAACATAGGCCTTAATGTGAGGAAGAAATTTCTGAGAACGTACTTCTGGAGCACAACATTGTATGGTAGTGAAACATCGACTGCGGGAAAACCGGAACAGAAGAGAAGCGAAGCATTTGAGATGTGCTGCTACAGACAAATGTTGAAAATTAGATGGACTGGTAAGGTAAGGAATGAGGAGGTTCTGAGCAGTACCGAAGAGGAAAGGAATATGTGATAAACAGTGACAAGGATAAGACACAGGATTATAGGACATCTTTTAAGACATCAGGAAATGATTTCCATGGTATTAGAGGGAGCTGTAGAGGGCTAAAACTGTAGAGGAAGAACGAGATTGGAATACATCCAGCAAATAGTTGAGCATGTAGTTTCCAAGTGATACTCTGAGATGAAGAGGTTGGCACTGGAGAGGAATTCGTGACGGACCGCATGAAACCAGCCAGAAGACTGATGACTCAAAAAGAAATCAGCAACGTCGATGTAGCTGTAGCAACAGTGATCACTAAAGTATAAAAAGCGATTAAAGGAAACAAAAAGATTTTCATTATTAGTAAACTATTTAAAGAGGTAGTCGTGACGTATTTCAAAGAGGAACTCCAAACATCTCCCCTTGGGAGAAGGATGTAGAGGAACTGTGACTCACATTTGAAAGGGTAGTTAACTATGCACTGGTTAAATATTACCTAGTAGCACAGTTAATAAAGGGAGGAGGGGGCATCCATGGTATACAATCAATGTAAAGGGACTTCTACAGAAACAGTTACATCTGCGTAATTGGTGTAAAACAAAGCATAGCCGTGCAGATAACAAGATACTGAATGAGCAGAATCTAATTGGAAGAGCTATGCAGAAAACCCAAAGAAATTCTTTTTATTTGTAAAGGCTGTCAATGGCAACAAACTTACTGTCCAGACACTCATGGGTACCGCAGAAACTGAAATTGAGAGAAGCCAAGGAAAGCAGAAACAGTCAACCGTGTTTTCAAATGTTACTTCACTAAGGCAGATACCGATGTATGCCACAATTTACTTCCCGCAACACGGCAATGATGCGTGATGTAGACTGTCAGTGTGGCGTTGAGAGATAGCCAAGACCATTAAAATGAAATAATGCTTTATGGCCCGGTGGAATCCTTGTCATATTCTACACATAACTCGCAGCTAAGTTGTCTCCAATTTTAAGTATAAGGGAATACGGAAAATGCATCGTACGGAACTGCAAGTCCTACTGTCACACCTTCACCTGCCCATGTTAGGCAAAATTTTTCTGCCTGACTCATGTAGTACTATCACCGTCAGAGGGTGGTACGGGACTACAATCCCCACCGCCACACCTCCTAAGCGAATTGCAGTGACGGAGTCACTGCCCTGTGGAAATTTACTGCCCCACCAACACAGTTAGACCGCAATAGACCGGTGACGCTGTATTGTAACATATCACCCCGGACTACAAGTCCATTAAAAAAATAAAAATGCATCACCAGAAGCAAAAGCACTATCGGCAGCCTGCTGAAGAACCACTTCAAACTGCTTTGTAAGCTTCACCCGGTGGAAGAATCCCAACCACTGCGACGAAAGGCCATTCCTTGGAGCAGGTAGACGCCAACTGCGGCGGGAAACTGTCGTGGCCAGGAAGATATTCACTGTGTGTGGAAGTTAAGTGAGGATCCGAAGCTGACTTGCCAGCACACGTTGCAGCATTCACTCGCCAACGGCAACGGGGTAAGAAAAGGGTGCAAATACGCCGGTTCTCGTCCGATCACCGACGTTGGGCTTGGATGGGTGGCCGCCTCGCCTGGGAGCACAGGGCGCTGTTGGCTAGAATCTATGTTTCTCGTTTTCGGTGCAGCTCGTCATGTTATTTCCTTCGATTCACATCCCCACAAGCTCCTTAAGTGCCGCAAGTCTGAACCACTTCAAACTGTTTTGTAAGCTTCACCCGGTGGAAGAATCTCATATATCACCATCACAGCCCGCACAGTGCGCTAAATGTTACACATTTGAAAGCAAAATCCGATGCAATAGGTGCGGAGGCCCACATGTAATCGCAGCATGCCAACAAGAACCCAGCAAACCAATCTGCGTAAACTGCTCAGGTGAACACCTATCAACAGACATCAAGCGCCCGAAGGCGCCGATATCAATCGAAGCGACCGCTAAAATCATATGCACCGACGAACCTGTGCCCATAAAAACAACTGGCAACAAATGCGAAGAGCCACAAGCGGTAGCATGCGAAGACTTTCTTAGAGCAACAACACTCACCCTAATGAACATACTTCCAGGCAGGAAAAATTTGGTCCTGAGCGCTATGAGGGAGGTCTCCAAAACCTTCTTTAAACGTGAAATAAACGTCTCACAGGCATGGCACAAGGTCCACTTCAGCATCTCCCCAGTCAGCGGCGCCCAAAAAGCGCAGGAGGAGAGAAGCAAACACGCAGATAACCAATCGCCTTCACAGTGCGAAACTCGGTTTTGTTAACGCCAATGGTTTTAACACGAAGAAACCGCTCATTGAGCGGCTCAAAAAGGGCCGAAAACGTGCAGATACTAGGTATCAGAGAAACCACGGCAGGACAGGCACCCATCAGCATATTAAATTACACATGCTACTGCAAGGATTTCGTAACAGAAGCTAGACACAGCGGATGAGCCCACAGAGGAGTAGCATTGTTACACCACAAGAAAATACCAGAAGTACAGGTGCAGTACATTGTAATTGTGTCAGAGACAGCAAAGGACTTGGAAGAGCAGTTGAACGGAATGGACAGTGTCTTGAAAGGAGGATATAAGATGAACATCAACAAAAGCAAAACGAGGATAATGGAATGTAGTCGGGTGATGCTGAGGGAATTAGATTAGGAAATGAGACACTTAAAGTAGTAAAGGAGTTTTGCTATTTGGGGAGTAAAATAACTGATGATGGTCGAAGTAGAGAGGATATAAAATGTAGACTGGCAATGGCAAGGAAATCGTTTCTGAAGAAGAGAAATTTGTTAACATCGAGTATAGATTTAAGTGTCAGGAAGTCGTTTCTGAAAGTATTTGTATGGAGTGTAGCCATGTATGGAAGTGAAACATGGACGATAAATAGTTTAGACAAGAAGAGAATAGAAGCTTTTGAAATGTGGTGCTACAGAAGACTGCTGAAGATTAGATGGGTAGATCACTTAACTAATGAGGAGGTATTGAATAGAATTGGGGAGAAGAGGAGTTTGTGGCACAACTTGACAAGAAGAAGGGACCGGTTGGTAGGACATGTTCTGAGGCATCAAGGGACCACAAATTTAGCATTGGAGGGCAGCGTGGAGGGTAAAAATCGTAGAGAGAGCCCAAGAGATGAATACACTAAGCAGATTCAGAAGGATGTAGGTTGCAGTAAGTACTGGGAGATGAAGAAGCTTGCACAGGATAGAGTAGCATGGAGAGCTGCATCAAACCAGTCTCAGGACTGAAGACAACAACAACAACAACAACAACAAGTACAGCTCCCACAATGCTACGACGACCAACAAATCATCGTAATGAAAGTAGCGACCAAACATATAAAGACAGTACACGTAGCTATACTCTATGTGCCGCCAACCGAGGAACTATCGAAAGACTTAATTAAACACATAACCACATTGGGGCCAAGTATCATATTTGGAGACTTCAACGCCAGATCCGTTAACTTCGGAGGTCATACGACGAACAGAAACGGAACAATACTGGAGGAACTATTACAGGAGAACGAACACATCATAAAGCTACCCAATGAGGAACCAACATTCATAAATCACATGGGAACCTCAATACCAGACCATGTAATTATTACAGCCAACACAGCGCGGCGCATAGGGGATATAATAATAGGAGTTTTTAGCAAACAGGAGTTTTTAGCAAACAGAACACAGCATGTTGTTATCAATGGAGAGACGTCTACAGACGTTAAAGTAACCTCTGGCGTGCCACAGGGGAGTGTTATGGGACCATTGCTTTTCACAATATATATAAATGACCTAGTAGATAGTGTCGGAAGTTCCATGCGGCTTTTCGCGGATGATGCTGTAGTATACAGAGAAGTTGCTGCATTAGAAAATTGTAGCGAAATACAGGAAGATCTGCAGCGGATAGGCACTTGGTGCAGGGAGTGGCAACTGACCCTTAACATAGACAAATGTAATGTATTGCGAATACATAGAAAGAAGGATCCTTTATTGTATGATTATATGATAGCGGAACAAACACTGGTAGCAGTTACTTCTGTAAAATATCTGGGAGTATGCGTACGGAACGATTTGAAGTGGAATGATCATATAAAATTAATTGTTGGTAAGGCGGGTACCAGGTTGAGATTCATTGGGAGAGTGCTTAGAAAATGTAGTCCATCAACAAAGGAGGTGGCTTACAAAACACTCGTTCGACCTATACTTGAGTATTGCTCATCAGTGTGGGATCCGTACCAGGTCGGGTTGACGGAGGAGATAGAGAAGATCCAAAGAAGAGCGGCGCGTTTCGTCACTGGGTTATTTGGTAACCGTGATAGCGTTACGGAGATGTTTAATAAACTCAAGTGGCAGACTCTGCAAGAGAGGCGCTCTGCATCGCGGTGTAGCTTGCTCGCCAGGTTTCGAGAGGGTGCGTTTCTGGATGAGGTATCGAATATATTGCTTCCCCCTACTTATACTTCCCGAGGAGATCACGAATGTAAAATTAGAGAGATTAGAGCGCGCACGGAGGCTTTCAGACAGTCGTTCTTCCCGCGAACCATACGCGACTGGAACAGGAAAGGGAGGTAATGACAGTGGCACGTAAAGTGCCCTCCGCCACACACCGTTGGGTGGCTTGCGGAGTATCAATGTAGATGTAGATGTAGATGTAGGAGAAAGCATCGGCAGTGACCATCTACCATTACTCACGAAAACAACGCTACTTAACCCCGAAACAACAAAACCAGAGAAAAAGACGTACAAAGACAGGAAAAATATAGACGCAGGAAGATACGTTCAACACATAACGTAAAACCTACTAATAACCGACGCAGAGAAATAGAAACACTTAACGAACGCTATCAATGAAGCCATTGAAATTAGTGCTCCAACAAGAACTATAATAGAGGGGAGACCAAAAATTCCGACAAACATATTGACCCTAATCAAACAAAAAAGGCAGGTCTATGCCCAGTACAAAAGGACCGGGGACCCGACCGTCAAAAATCAATGGAACAGGTTAAACGGACACGTCAGACACCTACTCGGGGAGTACAGAGCCAAGATCCTGAATGAAAAAATACAAAAACTTGACCCAAAAGATCCAGCAGACTTTTGGCGTAAATTTAAAAGAAGGTCGGAGGAAAAGCAAGGTGAAGAAGCGCCGCTCACCGTCAACGGCGAAACAACGACATCCGAAAAAGACAAAGCCGAAGCATTCATGGAAGCACTAAAAGAAGTTTATACCCACCCACAAGACGACAGGTTCGATGACAAACAACAAAGAACAATAGAGATGGAAACCAACAAACATCTAGAAGAAACGCATTACAACGTACACGACGAAGATCAAATGGCACTCCTTTCATACACCACGACAACAGAAATCAGGCAGGCAATAGCCAGCGGAAAAGTTACGGCACCGGGCGCGGACGGCATCACTCGTAGACACCTGAGACTAATACCAGCAAACATTATAATACCAGCACTAAAAAAGCTCTCCAACGCAGCATTAAAACTACAAAAAACACCACAACAATGGAAAAATGCTGAGATTAGAATGTTACCGAAACCAAACAAACCAAAACACGACACCAGATCATACAGACCCATTGCACTACTACCGGTCATCGCCAAAACATTTGAATCCATTCTGACAGAGAGACTACAAAAATTCGCGGACAAGACAAATATACTACCAGAGGAACAAGCAGGCTTCCGCAAAACAGGAGTACAATTGACCCGATTTTAAGAATGATCAGTAGTAGCGTTGAGGCAATAAACACAGGATACGCGGCAGCAACGCACCTACTGGACATTGAAAGAGCCTTTGATAAAGTGTGGCATACAGGACTGACCAACAAGCTCATCAGATACAAAATCCCAATCGAAACAATAAAGCTCGTCCAAAACATAATAACGGAGCGGTACATCAGAATCAAAGTAGGGAACCAACTGTCCGAAAAATTCAAACCAGAGGCAGGCGTACCCCAAGGAACCATAATATCGACGCTGCTCTATAACTTACACACAGCTGATATCCCAAAATCAGTAGGACTAAACGAGGAAATAGCCCTCTACGCTGATGATACGGCTTTCTGGTGCCAGGCGGCAACTACAGAACTAATAGCCTCAGAAACAAATAGATACATCCAGTCACTAGAAGAATGGATGTCAACCTGGAGAATCCGCCCTAAACCTACTAAATCACAACTACTAATAATAAGGCATAGACATCTAACACAAGACAAAAAGCAAGACCCAAAGAACGCCCAAATAACACTATAGGGACAGAGACTCGAACCGACAACGGCAGCGAAGTACCTTGGACTAGAAATAAGCAACCTACTCAACTGGTAGAGAAACACCACGCAAAAAATTGGAATAGCGAATGCAAAACTAACGAGGATTCGACTACTTCAACATTGAAATGGAGGAGCCTCTACACCCGTGGCACTACACATTTATAAAATGTATGTACGACCGATCCTAGAATATGGCGCAATAGCATGGTGCGGAACCGCAATTCAATGCAACAAGATCAGATCTGCAGACAGGAGAATGCTGAGGACGCTAGGAAAAATCCCATACGAACGGACAGCCCAACTACATACCACACTCAGGACTGAATCTATGGAAAAATGACTCGTTAAACAAATAGCCACTTATGGAAACAATAAGCTACAAACAAATGAAAATATAAAACATTCATACAGAGAACTCCATATCACCTAAATATACCAAGATATAAATACCCGTATCCGCCACTCATCACAGCAATAGCAACAGAAAAATTCTATCCAGGGAAGCACACAGACATCATAATTATCACAGAAGACAAGGAATTACCGCAACACCTACAAACACCATAAAGTACAAAAAAGAAGACACCAAAACACGGAATCCAACCCAACTCCAGCTGAGGTTTTAGGGGGTTTCCCTCAGCCGTAAGGTAAACACCGGAGTTGTGTATATCCCTCTGCACAAAAAGTGCAATAAGACAACAATATCAAAAAAGAAAAAGAACAAAAACTTCAGATAAAAACCAAAACAAAAAAAGAACCTATCCCCTATGTAATAAAATAAACGGTACCACCATAGCAAGAAGTAAGAATAAGCTAAGGCTCCAAAGCGTCAATAAGCCCTCCATGAGCCCGCCCCACCCTTCCGGTGGAGGAATGAAAGTTTAAAAAAAAAAGTGTGCCCAATTAATTGGATGTTAACACGAGAAACCGCCCTTACAAGAAGGGCATCAGTTGTATCTCAAAGCATCTACCTTCCATTCTCGCTGACATCCATACCTTTTAGAATATGACATATTCTGATCTCGAACAGAGTGACCTCTTCAACACCAATCAGCATGGTTTACGAAAGCCTCCATCATGCGATACCGAACTTCTTATTTCTCATGACACCCTGAAAGTCACGGCTCAAAGCAATCAGGGAATTCAGTACTTTTTGCTTCTCGAGAAGCATTAGAGTCGATACCAGATAAACGTTCGTTAACAAAAGTGGATCATATGCGGTATCAAACAAAACTGGTGATGACTGAGGATTTCTTGTTAAAGAGGATGCAGCATATTATCTTGGATAGAAAGTCAGCAGTTGTAGCCTCAGGCGTGTCCTAGAGAAACTTGTTGGAATCCTTGCTGTTCATGCTGTATGTTTATTACCCGAAAGGCAATACTCAGACTTATTACAGATGAGAGTGGTATCTATAACAAAGTTCTATTTAAAAAGTTGCATAAATATCCAGTCAGATCTTGATAAGGTTTTGAATGAAAACTTGGTTTAAACGTACAGAAATGTAACATTGTGCACTTCAAAAATGGTGCTACAATTTCTGGGGATACGAAATGGAATGGGCACATAGGCTCACACGAAGTTAAAACTGGTGGCAGATGTCAGTGTATTGGTAGGATCCTGGGAAAATGTAATCAGTCTATATAAGAGATTGCTTGCAAAACATTCGAGTGAACGAATCTAGAATAATTCTCAATTGCGTGGGACCATATGAAATAGGCTAACAGGGTATATTAAATGTATGCAAAGAATGGCAGCATGAATGATCACGGTCTGTATGGCTCATGGGAGAGCGTCACAGAAATGCTGGGCAACCAGAGCGTGCAGATGCTCTTAGGTCAACGCCAACCATTCTTGCGCAAGCATACCGTATGAAGAGAGAAACTTAGGAACAGATGAGCCACTACCCCAGGGATTTCAAAGATGAAATTAGATAAATTGTAGCATTCGCGGAAGTGTACAAGCAGTCATTGTACCCACACTGTACGAATGAAGGTAACGGAAAGAAACTCAAATATGTGATACAGTGGAAAGTACTCTCTTCCATACACTTCACCGCGCTTTGCACAGTATTGATGTAGATGTAGACGTACACTCTTTGATATAAAACGTGGCCGCCGACGCTGCAGAGACTAAGCTTGAGTAATTCACGTAAGTGGCCAATAAAACTGGCCGCCCTTAGGAATTTAATTCCGGTCATCTGCACTATCTGGCAACACTGTAGGATGCAGAAGTTTCTTCTGCTCGGGATGTTACAATGCTGTACCAGCTCGTGGTCGTACGGTACAGCTACACTTGAGACGTGCAAGTTCGTGGACATATTATGTACTTTGGCTTCTAGTGTTGTTTACAAGCATCATGACATCTACATTTTCGTTTCGTCTGTTTATGATGGTCTTGTTCTATACGCTGCGTTACAGAGTCTTCGTTAGCTGGTAATCTCTTGGGTTTTTTTTTTTTTTTTTGGAAACATGGCAGCACTCCACATATGCAGAGGTGTGTTGGTGCATGTCAAAGTACAGTGCACCGAGTAAGTGTGCAGAAGTTTTCAGACGTGCTAATGGTGACTGTGTGTTGAAAATGGCTCAAAGAACATATATTGCTGACGTTATGAGGGGTAGATTACTAGGGTGACTGGAGGCTGGTCAAACAAAGCAGGTCGTAGCATGGGCCCTCCGTGTGCCACAAAGTGTGATCTCAAGACTATTGCAACGATTCCAGCAGACAGGAAACGTGTCCAGGCGCTACAGTACGGGACATCCACAGTTTACAACACCACAAGAAGACCGATATCTCACCATCAGTGCCCGCAGACGGCTACGGAGTACTGCAGGTAGCCTTGCTCGGACCTTACCGCAGCCACTGGAACAGTTGTCTCCAGACACACAGTCTACAGACGACTGAACAGATATGGTTTATTCGCCTGGAGACCTGCAAGGTGCATTCCACTGAACCCTGCTCACAGGAGAGCCCGTAAAGCGTGGTGTCAAGAACACAGTACATAGTCATTGGAACAGTGGTTCCAGATTATGTTCACGGACGAGTCTAGGTATAGTCTGAACAGTGAACAGTTTTCATCTGGCGTGAACCAGGAACCAGATACCAACCCATTAATGTCCTCGAAAGGGACCTGTATGGAGGTCGTGGTTTGATGGTGTGGGGTGGGATTATGACTGGTGCACGTACACTCCTGCATGTCTTTGACAGAGGAACTGTAACAGGTCAGGTGTGTCGGAACGTCATTTTGTACCAGTATGTCCGCCTTTTCGGGGATGCAGTGAGTCCCACCTTCCTCCTGATGGATGATAACGCACGGCCCCACCGAGCTGCCATCGTGGAGGAGTACCTTGAAACAGAAGATATCAGGCGAATGGAGTGGTCTGCCTGCTCTCCAGGCCTAAACCCCATCGAGCACGTCTGGGATGCTCTCGGTCGGCGTATCGCTGCACGTGCTCAGACCCCTAGGACACTTCAGGAGCTCCGACAGACACTGATGCAAGAATGGGAGGATATACCACAGCAGCTGCTCGACCACCTGATCCAGAGTATGCCAACCCGTTGTGCGGCCAGTGTACGTGTGCATGGTGATCATATCCCATATCGATGTCGGGGTACATGCACAGGAAACAGTGGCGTTTTGTATCACATGTGTTTCGGGACGGTTTTCTCAATTTATCACTAATACCGTGGACTTACAGATCTGTGTCATGTGTGTTCCCTATGTGCCTATGCTGTTAGTGCCAGTTCTGTGTAGTGCCACGTTGTATGCCACCACGTACTACAGTTATCTTTAATTTATGAGCATGCGTGTATTTGCCAAAAATTTTCCGCCGCCGCCAAGCAAACCCGACACCGAATAGTCTACCCCCCAAAAAATCTAGCTTCAATGACAGCTAATAAGGGATGACGAACATCTGAAGGGAAGAGTTCTGCAGATAGCGTTACCGAAATGGGACAGCCATATAAAAAGGAAGCTCAAGAACCTGAAGCTAAAGCAGTATTAGATAACAAAGTTGTCAGTGACTCGACGACACAGCAGTTGAATCGGTTACTGCAACAACATGTGGTTGTGTCCTCACCTTTCACACACGTAACCCACCACCAGGTACCTCAGCGAATAGGACCAATCCACGCAACTAAGGAAAACAAATAAGCCATCAAACCTAGCGAAAGTACACAAAAATTTTCGTGCCAGCCCACCATCGTCAACATTCCAAGCAACACACCCGGTGTACCCGAACAAGAGGAAAGTGACAGTCATTATGTAAATACACACCCGCCGAATGAAAAGCCACGGCTGTCAGTGTGATCCTACCGTCACCTTCATCTGTCAAGCGAGATAGCATCAGTACACATAGTCGTACAAAGCTGCAATCCACTGTGAACGTCACCAAAAAATCCACCAAAAAGGGAACTCGCCAAAACACTCAAAGCCAAAGATAGTGAAAGTCAAGAGTCTCACACTGCAAAATACATTCAAATGGAGTGGTCTGCGGACTTAAAATAATCAGACGGAATACAAAACAAACTAAGTATGTGGCAGGGATACAGAGTTCTTACTTAGATAATTATTAGAATCACATCTGATTTAAAAGCAGCTACACTGCAGCAGTTCGTGTATGACTTTGAAGCCGACATTATGTTCCGACAAGAAGTGACACAAATAAATTGGTTTTATTGATTGGCGACTCCATGGCGTGTTGTGTGCACCACGACCAAATAGTGGATAGAATTGGAAGGAAAATCAGCATTGGCCGTATTTTGTTGTTTTATTGTCAACAAAATCGATTTTCGGTCTCTTAGTGACCATCCTCAGTGCTAGAAGTTAAAATTTTTCACATAACGATCAGAGAGTATAAAACCGAAAATCACAACTACACCTGCATATGAACATAACAGTTGGTATGAACATACCTGTAATATACAATTAAAATTGGTAGGCACTGGTACCAAGCTATAACCACAAGCTTAGAGCGATCACATAAACTGAGGCCGCTGTTTACATGCACCTGTACAGCAGACCTCGGTGTGACAGGGCTTGGAACGCCCTCTAAGTGACATGTGTCACGTGAAGACTTAATATTACTGGTTTTGCAAGATATTAACACAAAATACCTGTTGTGCATTTGTGACTCATGAAGTAATTCAAATTTAAAATGTACGTAAAAAACATAGCAGACGAAGGGGGGAAGTAACATCTAAAATACACTGACGTATTGTTTTTTAAAAAATCAGCTTTCAAAACACAAAACAGATCGATAATAAGTTGTCAGAGTACAGGACAAGTAAAAGAGAAAAAGAAAAGGAAAAAGAATAATATATGAATAACATGAAATGAGGTATAACACAGTTTTTTTAAAAAACATAGTACCCACCATCTGGCGTGGGGAGTTAGAAGTACACCGTTCGTGATTTACGCAAACTGTTACGTTAAGACTAAGGAGTCAAATATATAAAATAGTAATAGTACGAAAACGCCTTTACGTAACAATTAAAACGCCGTGAAACACATTGTTCACTACAAAAAAGTTTTGAAGGTGTAGACAAACAATTTTATTATCATATTTAACCGACATGATGATGTACATCTCGTTTGTCCCTTTGGACAAGCTAACATATTATAACACTGATTGTACGCTTCCACATCAGCACTGGGTCAGAACCCATACATACATTCACAGGTTGGTAAAACAGTAATTGCTTGGCAATTTTATTACTGTTTTATCAACCTGTGAATGTATGTACGGGTTCTGACCCAGTGCTGATGTGGAAGCGTACAACCAGTGTTATAAAAAATGTTAGCTTGTCCAAATGAGACGAAGGTTATGTACATCATCGCGTTGTTAAAATACGATAACAAAATTGTTAGTCTACACCCTCAAAACTTTTTTGTTGTTCTTATGAATATTATTTCATGACATTTGAATTGTTACTTAGTGGCATTTTTCCTACTATAAGTATTTCTTATATGTTTGACTCCTCAGTTTTAACGTAATATTTTACGTAAATCAAGAACTTCTTACTTCCCACGCCAAATTGTGGGTGCTATGTTTTACATTAAGCAACCGTGTATGTTTGATGTCATATATGTATAGGTTCTGACCCAGTGCTGATGCGGAAGCGTTTAACCATTGTTATAATACGTTAGCTTGTCCAAAGGGACAAACGAGATGTACATCATCATGTCGGTTAAATATGATAATAAAATTGTTTGTCTACACCTTCAAAACGTTTTTGTAATGAACATTGTGTTTCACGGCGTTTTAATTATTACGTAATGGCGTTTTCGTACTATTACTATTTTATATACTTGACTCCTTAGTCTTAACGTAACAGTTTGCGTAAATCACGAACGGTGTACTTCTAACTTCCCACGCCAGATGGTGGGTACTATGTTTTTTAAAAAACTGTGTTATACCTCATTTCATGTTATTCGTATATTATTCTTTTTCCTTTTCTTTTTCTCTTTTACTTGCCCTGTACTCTGACAACTTATTATCGATCTGTTTTGTGTTTTGTAAGTTGGTTTTTTAAAAAACAATACGTCAGTGTATTTTAGATGTTACTTTCCCCCTTCGTCTGCTATGTTTTTTACGTACATTTTCAATTTGAATTACTTCATGAGTCACAAATGCACAACAGGTATTTTGTGTTAATATCTTGCAAAACCAGTAATATTAAGTCTTCACGTGACACGTGTCACATAGAGGGCGTTCCAAGCCCTGTCACACCGAGGTCTGCTGTACAGGTGCATGTAAACAGCGGCCTCAGTTTATGTGATCGCTCTAAGCTTGTGGTTATAGCTTGATACCAGTGCCTACCAATTTTAATTGTATGTTACAGGTATGTTCATACCAACTGTTATGTTAATACGCAGGTGTAGTTGTGATTTTCGGTTTTATAATCTCTGATCGTTATGTAAAAATTTTTAACTTCTAGCACTGAAGATGGTCACTAAGTGACCGAAAATCTATTTTGGTGACAATAGAACAACAAAATACGGCCAATGTTGATTTTCCTTCCAAATAAATTGGATTTTGACCAATCGCGAACATCGCACAAGAAGGAAACGCAGGCATGACCATCCCCGTATGTAAAGGTATCCCTGTCTGTGATACTGAGGAACTAGAATACATGAGAGGAATTAGTTGTCAAATTTGCAATATCACACGCCTGAACGTTTTCACCCCCTTCAGGCAGTAGCTAAAAGGTGGAACGAGCCGCCTTCTTTAAGGATGAAAAAATTTATCTTCTCACCAAAAAAAAAACCGCATAACTTACTTACAGGAGGCAATTACAACTGTGTACTTCATGAGAAAGGCCAGCGACCGAATTGTAACTGCTGAAGAGAATTACACGACCTTGTGAAGAACTTGCGGCTCAAGGATGCATGGGCATTAAAATACCGCATATATGTTAAATATACCTTCCTGCAATCGACGTCGGCCAGCCGAATTCATAGAATGTACAAACAGAGAACATTCGTCAGCGAATGCTCCCTGCAGGTGTCACCCCGCTCCATTTTCAGGTCGCTGTGCGCTATCTCTGGGGTTCTAACCCAGACAAATAGCTCACAAAAAAGTGTGGAGGTCAATGCATGTTAGACGTCTCCAACCTTAACAACAAAGATTTATACATTGAAGAGTCAAAAGAACCGGTACACCTGCCTAATATCGTGTAGGGCCCCCGTGAGCACGCAGAAGTGCCGCAACACGAGGTGGCATGGACTCGACTACTGACTGAACCTCTGCTGGAGGGAACTGACATCATGAATCCAACAGGGCTGTCCATAGATCCCTAAGAGTACTATGGGGTGGAAATCACCTCCGAACAGCTCGTTGCAAGGCATCCCAGATATGTTCAATTATGTTCATATCTCGGGAGTTCGGTGGCCAGCGGAAGTGTTTAAACTCAGAAGAGTGTTCCTGGAGCCACACTGTAGCAACTCTGGACGTATGGGATATACTCGTAGCAGTATCTTGCTGGAATTGCCCAAGTTCGTAGGAATGCACAAGGACGTGAATGGATGCAGGTGGTCAGATAGGATACTTACGCATGTGTCACTTGTCAGAGTCGTATCTAGACTTATCAGGGGTCCCATATCACTCCAACTGTACACGCCCCAGATCATTACAGAGCGTCCAACAACTTGAACAGTCCCCTGCTGACCTGTGGGGTCCATGGATTCATGACGTTTTCTCCATACTCATAAATGTCCATCCGCTCGATACAATTTGAAACGAGACTCGTCCATCGGCTAACATGTTTCCAGTCATCAACAGTCCAATGTCGGTGTTGATGGCCCCAGACGAGGCGTAAAGCTTTGTGTCATGCAGTCTTCCAGAGTACGCGCGTGGGCCTTCGGCTCCGAAACCCCAAATTGATTATGTTTCTTTGAATGGTTCGCACGCTGACACTTCTTGATGGTCCAGCATTGTAATCTTAGCAGTCTGCAGAAGGGCTACACTTCTGTCACGTTGAAAGATTCTCTAAAGTCGTCATTGGTCCCGTTCTTGCAGCGGTCGTTTTTTTCAGCCGCAGCGATGTCGGAGACTTTTTGTTTTACCGGATTCCTGATATTCACGGTACACTCGTGAAATGGTCGTACGGGAAAATCCCCACTTCATCGCTACCTTGGAAATGCTGTGTCCCATCGCTCGTACCCCGACTATAACATCACGTTCAAATTCACTTTAATCTTGATAACCTGCCATTGTAGCAGCAGTAACCGATCCAACGACTCCTCCAGACGCTTGTTTTCTTAAATAGGCGTTGCCAACCGCAACGCCGCATACTGCCTGTTTACATATCTCTGTATTTGAATACGCATGCCTATACCAGTTTCTTTGGCGCTTCAGTGCAACATAGCCCCAACTGCCTACGTTTACTCGACAATTTCACGTAAAAAGCCGACTTGTGGACCAGACTTGCTAAAAGATGCTTAAGAGGATGCCTAACACCTAACGGAAGACATAAAACAAAAGAAGTGAAGAAAACAATGGGATTTTACTTTACTGTCCTTAGAGAACCGTACGAAAATCCAACGATACCAACGATCATCTGCTACAAGTAAGGAGAATTAAAGCTAAACTCACTACTATTAAAAGGAAACAGTTATATGGCCTGAAGATCAAATCGAAAGTACATCCACAGTAGAAGCCCAGACAGCACCTATGCATCACCTCATCAAACATGAAATCTCCCGCAGACGAACATTTCTAGACGAACTGCAAACCCAGGATTGGCATACACCCAGTCATCGAAACGAAATGGTGAATGAAATACCTTACCAAAAACTCTACTCCGTGAGTCAAACCGATGGGAAGTTGATAGCCGAAGACATACAGCTGCCGAATAGAGAAATCACTGAAGACGGCAACAGAGAACTTGTAGCTAATACTTAGAGTGGTTGAAGTATTCGAATCAATTTTTAAATGACCTACTAACAAAGCTGCACGACCGTATTGAATTCCCAAAGAGTTTTATCACAAATTCTGTGACATCATTAGAGGCGGGATGGTGCCTAACGAGATGAGGAAGGGCAACATTGCTCGCACACTAAAGAAGAGAGAAATGAAACAACAAAACAGTTCAAATGGCTCTGAGCACTATGGGACTTAACATCTGTGGTCATCAGTCCCCTAGAACTTAGAACTACTTGAACCTAACTAACCTAAGGACATCACACACATCCATGCCAGAGGCAGGATTCGAACCTGCGACCGTAGCAGTCGCGCGGTTACGGACTGAGCGCCTAGAACCGCGAGACCACCGCGGCCGACCAACAAAACAGTCACCAGAACTATTAACGGCAGCATGATCCCGTTGCTTAAAGAAGTATTCAAAACACAGCACGTCTGCACCTGCAGAAGGTCTGTTATGTCAGCAGTTTCTGAAGTTAGAGGCGTCATTTCAATAGCTGCTGTGACCAACATACAGTGCGGCTCCCTTTTATCGCTTTATCGCTTTCCAGGAAGCCATTGATCATGTCAGTCATCAATATTTACTGAGAATAATGGAGAAAGTGAGATTGTAAAAGAGTATAACAAGTCATTCGTAATATGATCACTAGTCATTGGGGTAAATGTTATGTTATTAGTTTTATGTTTCATGGACCATTTGCATGATAATTCGTAATTATGTGGAACGAGTCATTTTACGCATATGTCATAATTTACCTTTAAATTGTGCTGGAAAGTATAACAGCTAGCCTTATTACTTCTTTTTCTTCTTCTATTTTACCATTTAGGCTGTCAAGGAAAAAAAGTAATAGTTTCCATTCACTATTTTTCTGTTTAAAATTTTACTATTCGTTGAAATTGGTGGTTTCCCGATACTCTGTATTATTTTATTGTTAATGATGAGTAACAGAAACTTGCGTCTCCACCTTTTGACGACGATTTCATATTCAGCTGGGAGTGATGTACTGCAGCAATTATGATGCAAACTTCTTTTTTATCGGAGTACCATTGTTCTACCAAGAATACAGCTGCGAAATATCGCAAGTCACACACGAGGCACAATATTTACACTTTTTACTCCAAGGTAGTTGAATAAAGCATTAACGTTACGCAAGTACTGGGTACAGTAAACTTTCCGCTGAGTCGTTGTTGAGATTTATTGCAAAGAACTCAGATGGGGCTGTTCAGGATTAACTACAGCGCAAGATTGCATGAACTGAGATTGCATCACCAGCGTACATCCCCCCAACATGGCAGAAAGCGGCCGCTGCACATTGAGATGACAAAAGTCATGGTATACCTCCTAATATCGTTTCGGACCTCCCTTTGCCCGGCGTAATGCACCAGCCCGATGTGGTATGGCCTCAACAAGTCGTTGGAAGTCCACTGACAAAATACTGAGCCATGCTGCCGCTATAGCCGTCCATAATTGCGAAAGTGTTGCCCGTGCAGTTCGTACTGACCTCCCAATTTCGTCCATAAATGAGGCCTTGAGATCAGAAACGGGACTTGTCATGCTGTAGTTTACCGTCTAGTAAGGTCATCCAAAGACCAGTATCAGTTGCAAAGCGATTTAGAAAAGATTGCTGTATTGTGTGGCAGGTGGCAGTTGACGCCAAATAACGAAAAGTGTGAGGTGATCCACATGAGTTCCAAAAGGAATCCGTTGGAATTCGATTACTCGATAAATAGTACAATTCTCAAGGCTGTCAATTCAACTAAGTACCTGGGTGTTAAAATTACGAACAACTTCAGTTGGAAAGACCACATAGATAATATTGTGGGGAAGGCGAGCCAAAGGTTGCGTTTCATTGGCAGGAAACTTAGAAGATTCAACAAATCCACTAAAGAGACAGCTTACACTACAATCGTTCGTCCTCTGTTAGAATATTGCTGCGCGGTGTGGGATCCTTACCAGGTGGGATTGACGGAGGACATCGAAAGGGTGCAAAAAAGGGCAGCTCGTTTTGTATTATCGCGTAATGGGGGAGAGAGTGTGGCAGATATGATACGCGAGTTGGGATGGAAGTCATTAAAGCAAAGACGTTTTTCGTCGCGGCGAGATCTATTTACGAAATTTCAGTGACCAACTTTCTCTTCCGAATGCGAAAATATTTTGTTGAGCCCAACCTACATAGGTAGGAATGATCGTCAAAATAAAATAAGAGAAATCAGAGCTCGAACAGAAAGGTTTAGGTGTTCGTTTTTCCCGCGCGCTATTCGGGAGTGGAATGGTAGAGGGTTTGTATGATTGTGATTCGATGAACCCTCTGCCAAGCACTTAAATGTGAATTGTAGAGTAATCATGTAGATGTAGATGTAGATGTACCTTTTTGGGGTGTATAAGTTATTACTGTAGTTGGTATTTTCACACGATTCCGCACCTTTTGGTTCTGAAATGGGATTTTTCCCTGTCAAAATCAGTGTTGAAATTACGTTTCGTGCAGAAAGAGGACTTGTTACAGAGACAAGTCCCTATATTGCACGAAAGAACGTGAGGCGTGAGGGCAGCAATGTAACGGTTTGCGGTAACTAGCTGTGAGATCTCCAAATGGCTTCGGTGACGGAACCGTCAGACGAGTCCGAAGACGATTTACATGAATTTAGAAGGAAGAAAAGACGCCCCGAATTGTGGAAGAGTGATGTGTTTAAATAAAAAAGAGTCAAGGATTTGGAGCATGCCAACTGGAAAGGAAACATTGTTCCTAGGAGGGAAACAGGTGCAGATTGCAGGTAAATAGTCATATAATGTTCATTGTTTGAATTCTCTGTACATAATGTAATATTCTGTAGCAGAAGCAAGTTGTGTAGAAACATTGTACTAAAATGTGAATATAAATTCCTTTCATGGACGCAAAGTTTAAATTTATGTTTTAGTTGTAATATAGGAAATCGTTAAAAATACGTTATTTGCCGAGTATATAGGTTAATAACACGCTAATATCTGTTTACAGATGCCGGCGTAAATGTTTTGAGAAGTTCTCATATACTGGGAAGGAACTATTATTGACAGAATTCAACAATATGCCCAACAAAGATGGACAGTATAGGTTCTTGAGTGCTCACATTCTTCCCTTCTTTCCAAAAGCATGGAGACCACGCCTAAATTCCATTACCAATCGTGGGAGGACAGCAAATCATTATTATAAGGTAACTGGCATGACAACTGTAATATTATTTTATTAATCATTTCGTTCCCGAATTATGTACATCTTTGATCCACGTTTTGTAAAATCTTTAAGGCATATATTTAATAGGGTTACAGTATTACGATTAGGTAGATTTTTGTTTTATGATACTAATTCACTTGTATCTGCTGGTTAAAGTTGGCTTCAAGGAAACTATGGTATGCAAGATAGCTCAATTATAGCACTCCATGGCATACCAAAACGCCGAGTAGAGCGATTGTGCCGCTTAAGTCAATATTTCAGTATACTGACTGTTTTTTTTAAATCAAAAAGGGGATATGTCAGTCATTTTCTATTACCATTTTCTATTAGTTGCCTTCATCCTATTATTACAGATTGTTGGTATAACATTGCATTCTTCCCCAAGAGTCTGTGGGACTAACTATAAGGTTTAGGAATAACGCTATTCATACTTACACAGTTTTTTCAATACATCAATTGAGTTACATATCCCCTTTTTTGCCGGCCGTGTGTGGCCGAGCGGTTCTAGGCGCTACAGTCTGGAACCGCGCGACCGCTACGGTCGCAGGTTCGAATCCTGCCTCGGGCATGGATGTGTGTGATGTCCTTAGGTCAGTTAGGTTTAAGTAGTTCTAAGTTCTAGGGGACTGATGACCTCAGAAGTTAAGTCCCATAGTGCTCAGAGCCATTTGAACCATTTGAACCATAACCCCTTTTTGATCTCAACACCTCAAATGTTCGATGGGATTCATGTCGGTTGATCTGGATGGCCAAATCATTCGCTCGAATTATCCAGAATGTTCTTCAAACCAATAGCGAATAATTGTGGCCCGATAACACGGCGCATTGTCATCCATAAAAATGCCACCGTCGTTTCGGAACGTGAAGTCCATGAATGGCTTAAAATGGTCTCCAAGTACCCGAACATTGCCATTTCCAGTCAATGGTCGGTTCTGTTTGACAAGAGGACCTACTCCATTCCATGTAAACACAGCCCACACCATTATAGAGCGACCACCAACTTACACAGTACCTTGTTGACAGCCTGGGTCCATGGCTTCGTGGGGTCTGGGTCACACTCGTACTCACCCTACCAGGCTAGGGTTTTCAGTCGTCTAGGGTCCAAGCAATATGGTCACGAGCCCAGGAGAAGCGTTGCAGGCGATGTCGTGCTGTTGGAAAAAGCATTTCAGAAGCTGCTATAGCCCTTTAACACCAAATTTTGCCGCAGCATACTAACGGATACGTTCGTCGTATGTCCCACATTGATTTCTCCTGTTATTTCACGCAATGTTGCTTGTCTGTTAACAGTGACAACTTTTTGCTAACGCCGCTTCTCTCGTCGTTAAGTGAAGGCCGGCGGTCACTGCGTTGTCCGCGGTGAGAGGTAATGCCTGAACTTTGGTATCCTCCGCACACTGTTGCTCTCGGGATGCTGAATTCACTAACGATTTCTGAAATGGTATGTTACATGCGTCTAGCTCCAACTACACTATGTGATCAAAAGTACCCGGACATATGGCTGAAAATGACTTACAAGTTCATGGCGCTCTTTATTGGTTATGCTGGAATTCAGTATGGTGTTGGCCCACCCTCAGCCTTGATGACAGCTTCCACTCCCACAGGCCGGCCGAAGTGGCCGTGCGGTTAAAGGCGCTGCAGTCTGGAACCGCAAGACTGCTACGGTCGCAGGTTCGAATCCTGCCTCGGGCATGGATGTTTGTGATGTCCTTAGGTTAGTTAGGTTTAACTAGTTCTAAGTTCTAGGGGTCTAATGACCTCAGCAGTTGAGTCCCATAGTGCTCAGAGCCATTTGAACCACTCCCACAGGCATACATTCAATCATGTGCTGGAAGGTTTCTTGGGGGACGGCAACCCATTCTTCATAGAGTACTGCACTGAGGAGAGACATCGAGGTCGGTCGGTGAGGCCTGGCACGAAGTCGGCATTCCAAAATACACCAAAGGTGTTCTATAGGATTCAAGTCAGGACTCTGTGAAGGCTAGTCCATTACAGGGATGTTATAGTCGTGTAACCACTCCGAAACAGGCCGTGCATTGTGAACAGGTGCACGATCGTGTTGCAAGATGCAATCACCATCCCCGAATTGCTCTTCAACAGTGGGAAGCAAGAAGGTGCTTAAAACATCAATGTAGGCCTGTGCTGTGATAGTGAGACGTAAAGCGACAAGCACCCTCCATGAAAAGCACCACCACACCATAACACCACCGCCTCCGAATATTACTGTTGGCACTACACATGCTGGCAGATAACGTCCACCGGGCACTCGCCATTCCGACACCCTGCCATCGGATCGCCACATTGTGTACCGTGATTCGTCACTCCACACAACGTTTTTCCACTCTTCAATCGTCCAATGTTTACGCTCCTTACTCCAAGCGAGGCGTCGTTTGGCATTCACCGGCGTGATGTGCGGCTTATGAGCAGCCGCTCGACCATGAAATCCAAGTTTTATCACATCCCGCCTAACTGTCATAGTACTTTCAGTGGATCCTAATGCAGTCTGGAATTCCTGTGTGATAGTCTGGATAGATGTCTGCCTATTACACATTTCGACCCTTTTCAACTGTCGGCGGCATCTGTCAGTCAACAAACGATGTCGATTTTACGCTTTTGTGCTGCACGTGTCCCTTCAAGTTTCCACTTCACTATCACACGGGAAACACTGGACCTACGGATGTTTCGGAATGTGGAAATCTCGCTTACCGACGTGTGAGACAAGTGACACCCAATCACCTGACCACGTTCGTGATTTCCGCGAACCGCCCCATTCTGCTCTCTCACGATGTCTAATGACTACTGAGGTCGCTGATATGTTGTACCTGGCAGTAGGTGGCAGCACAATGCACCAATTATGAGAAAGATATGTTTTTGGGGGGGAGGGGTGTCCGAATACCTTTGATCACATAGTGTATCATTCCGAGTCCAAAATCTGTTAATTGGCCATGTGTGGCCATAATCACGTCGGAAACCTTTCCACATGAATCACCTGAGTACAAATGGAAGCTCCGACAGTGCACTGCCCTTGTACAACTTGTGTTCGCGATACCACCGTCTTCTGTATATGTGCAAATCGCTGTCACGTGACTTTTGTCTCCTCAATGGAGATTCCGCTTGAGAAACAATTCCACAATAATTTCGGTACGTTGTATAGTATTACACGTGGGAATCGTGACAATAGCGATGTCAGTACTAATATTCGTTGGTTTAGAGTTTTTATGGCCTTGGTTTGAATACAGACTTGATCGAATGAATCCAGTGTCAGAAATTGAAGACTCGTGCTCATCAGAGACTGGTCGTTACCTCAATGTGGCTAGGATGAGGTCAAGCAAAAAATAACACTCCCACTTTCGTAGTAGTCTAGGCAAGTTATACAGTGTGAACCAGAAATTCCTCCCGCGTCCGGCCATCCTGATTTAGGTTTTCCGTGATTTCCCTAAATCGCTCCAGGCAAATGCCGGGAAGGTTCCTTTGAAAGGGCACGGCCGACTTCCTTCCCCGTCCTTCCCTAATCCAATGAGACCGATGACCTCGCTGTCTGGTCTTCCCCAAACAACCCAACCCAACCCCAGAAATTCTTCGACAAACTTTCAGAGGTTTACAGGGAGTTGGTCGCTACGAACCTTATGTATGTGTTTGCTGAAGGCAATGCATGGGCGTCACAATGACACTATACTGAGCTACTGCCACACCTCCGGCAACCACATTACAGTTCTTTTGCCTGAACAACCTCTGAAAGTTTGTCAGTGGAGTTGCGATTCACCATGTAGTTCCAAATGGCCTACTGAACAAATCGAGATGACAGTCCTTCTTGTTGTTCTTCTTCTTCTGTCTTTCCTTGTTTACGGTAAGGTAAAGCATTCTATTCCTCGGTCTGACCACTACGCCTAATATACAAAGACGTATATATTACACTGTGATTATACCTACATACATACTTCAACCTCAATTATTTGCTGTATGTATTCCAACCATTGTCTTGCCCTACATATTTTACTCTCTACATCTCCCTCTGGACCATGGAAGTTATTCTTTCATGTCTTAACAGGTTTCCTACCATCCTATCCCTTTTTCTTGTTGCTTTACTAGCCTATTCTGTGCAGAACCTCCTCATTCCTTACCTTATCAGTGCACCTAATTTTCAACATTCTGTATCACCTCACCTCAGATCCTTCGATTCTCTTCTTTTCCAGTTTTCCCACTGTCCATGTTTCACTACCACATGATACGTGCTCCAAATGTACTTTCTCAGAATTTTTTCTCAAATTAAAGCCTATGTTTGATACTAGTAGACTTCTCTTGACCAGGAGTGCCCTTTGTACCAGTGCTAGTCTGCTTTTTATGTCCTTCTTGACGCCTAGATAGCAGAAATCCTTAACTTCATCTACTTCGTAATCACCAGTACTTATGTTAAGTTTCTCGCTATTCTTATTTCTGCTACTTCTCATTACTTTCGTCTTTTGTCTATTTACTATCAGTGCATATTCTGTACTCATTAGACAATTTATACCATCAAGCAGGTCCTGTGAGTCTTCCTCACTTTCACTGAGGACAGCAATCTCATCAGTAAATCTTAACATTGATATCCTTTCACCTTGAATTTTAATCAAACTTTTAACCTTTCTTTTATTTGCGTCATAGCTTTTTCAGTGTACAGATTGAAAAATAGGGCCGAAACATTACTTCCCTGTCTTAAGCCCTTTTTAATCCGAGCACTTCGTTCTTGATCCACTGTTATTGTTCCCTCTTGTCTTTTGTGCATATTGTATACCACACGTCTTTCCTTATAGCTTAACCCTATTTTTCGTATAATTTCGAACATCTTGCACCATTTTACACTGTCTAACGCTTTTTTCAGGCCGAATTTATTTGGTCTTGCTTCCTTTACCCACGGCAACGTCAGAACCGCCTCTCTAGTGCCTTTACTTTTCCTAAAACCAAACTGATCGTCATCTAACACATCCTCAATTTTCTTTTCCAGTTTTCTATATAATATTCTTAACGAAAGTCAGACTACGAAATAGAAGGAAAGCTAGTAAGAAAGAAATGAAAGCAAGTCAGGACGAGCTTAAAAAATAAACGAAATAAGGTCAATATAAGTTTCAGAAGCTGTATGCAATAGAAACAAAACTAGAAATGTTTCGACCAAAACTGAAAAATGAAATGCAGGTAGGGTAGAGAAAATTCGAAGTAGAACTTAAAGACGAATTAAAGGCATGGAAAGACGAGATAGAAGTGGAAATGCGAGCAAACCAAAGCCGACTTGAAAATAAGATCGCATCAGGTCTAATTAAGTTAGAGGGTGCTTTGCTAAAACGGAGATGGGACTAAAGAATGGAATTCGATAAGAAAATCGAAGCTGTAAGGAAACAGACAGAAAAGGCTATAGAGAAGAGGAATTTGAAAGTAAGAGATCTATTGGAGGCAAAAGTTTCGGAACATGTTAACTTTATGGAGAACAGAAGCATGTGTAAACCAGGGTCAAAGTAGAAACACTGCAGGAACGAGCCACCGTAATAGAACAGAAGATAAGCTAGACAGAAAGTTGCAGGAATGTTTTCATGTGTGGAATATGCTATGAAAATTTTGAGTGGCGTTTCGAAAAGGCGAATGTCAATATTTTGTAGTTTAGGGAAGAAGGATATGTACATCCTGAAGAACTGTGCGAGGATTCTAAAGGAATATGGCAGCACATTGTGGTGAGGTAAAGGAAATAGCAGCAGTCTGAAAAAGGATGCTAATGAGCAGTTGTCATCCAAGGTGCAAAATCATTCAAAGAGTTTGTCCACAAGTTTATCCACACATGTAGTCACCTCAAACACAGTCAAATATGATAGAATTTTATGCGGAGGCAGTGTGTCAACGTATTGTAAGAGGATGCTCCACAAGTTACATCACATGGACATATTTGTTGGTGAAAAAAATAGAGCTTTCAGAATTATAGAGGATATTGCCATGGACATTACGAGAATTAGTTTTTAGAGTACCGCAAAAGGATGTAGACAGTCTTATGAGAAGAGTGGAGAGGGCATAACCAAACTTCAACAACAAATCAATACGGACTACATGACTGGCTTGACGAGAAACAATGGTAGCTGCAGACGTGGGGGGTGTGGCACAGGCGACCAAGGAAGACCTAACAATAATGGAAGCAATTAAAGAACAGAGGGAGGAGAAAGTAGGACGAGAAATCAAAACAAAAATCACTAGCAGCCAGGACCAACTCATAGGCCACAGACAATGGTAGCAGCACTACAGTTCAAAGGACAACACACGCACTGCGATCAACGAAAGAAAAGACGAAGCTAATTACAAACATTTACGGCGGCAACTCAATGACGAGAGGAGGAGGAGACACAGTGACAATGTAAAGGGACAGAGCGACGTCACAGGCGGCGAAATAGTGGGGAATGGCGAGCAGGGAAAAGGACAGGGATGACGTCATGCATAACTATGAGACAAGCAAACAGCGTGGAGTTTAACAGTGATGCGGGCTGGCTGACTTCGTTTACGATAACACAGAGCAGGAAGCAGTGTGTACGTAATCAGAAAGGTATGGCAACAACCGCTATGGCTTGTAGAAGGAACAGTCATTGCAAGTTGAAGTTTTAGAGAAATGAGGATGGGAATCGAAAGAAGATGTAAAAGAAAATATCTATAAGAAAAGCCCAACGATACCCAGAATTCTCTCTCAAGAAGAGATCAGAACAGTGGTGCAGGAGATAATGAAATGCATTTCTGAGTTATCTCATCTACGAACAAACAACTCTGGCATAGAGCGCAGCAAATAATTTATTAAGCATCAGAACACTTGCGAGCAGCAAAGATACACTCCTGGAAATTGAAATAAGAACACCGTGAATTCATTGTCCCAGGAAGGGGAAACTTTATTGACACATTCCTGGGGTCAGATACATCACATGATCACACTGACAGAACCACAGGCACATAGACACAGGCAACAGAGCATGCACAATGTCGGCACTAGTACAGTGTATATCCACCTTTCGCAGCAATGCAGGCTGCTATTCTCCCATGGAGACGATCGTAGAGATGCTGGATGTAGTCCTGTGGAACGGCTTGCCATGCCATTTCCACCTGGCGCCTCAGTTGGACCAGCGTTCGTGCTGGACGTGCAGACCGCGTGAGACGACGCTTCATCCAGTCCCAAACATGCTCAATGGGGGACAGATCCGGAGATCTTGCTTGCCAGGGTAGTTGACTTACACCTTCTAGAGCACGTTGGGTGGCACGGGATACATGCGGACGTGCATTGTCCTGTTGGAACAGCAAGTTCCCTTGCCGGTCTAGGAATGGTAGAACGATGGGTTCGATGACGGTTTGGATGTACCGTGCACTATTCAGTGTCCCCTCGACGATCACCAGTGGTGTACGGCCAGTGTAGGAGATCGCTCCCCACACCATGATTCCGGGTGTTGGCCCTGTGTGCCTCGGTCGTATGCAGTCCTGATTGTGGCGCTCACCTGCACGGCGCCAAACACGCATACGACCATCATTGGCACCAAGGCAGAAGCGACTCTCATCGCTGAAGACGACACGTCTCCATTCGTCCCTCCATTCACGCCTGTCGCGACACCACTGGAGGCGGGCTGCACGATGTTGGGGCGTGAGCGGAAGACGGCCTAACGGTGCGCGGGACCGTAGCCCAGCTTCATGGAGACGGTTGCGAATGGTCCTCGCCGATACCCCAGGAGCAACAGTGTCCCTAATTTGCTGTGAAGTGGCGGTGCGGTCCCCTACGGCACTGCGTAGGATCCTACGGTCTTGGCGTGCATCCGTGCGTCGCTGCGGTCCGGTCCCAGGTCGACGGGCACGTGCACCTTCCGCCGACCACTGGCGACAACATCGATGTACTGTGGAGACCTCACGCCCCACGTGTTGAGCAATTCGGCGGTACGTCCACCCGGCCTCCCGCATGCCCACTATACGCCCTCGCTCAAAGTCCGTCAACTGCACAAACGGTTCACGTCCACGCTGTCGCGGCATGCTACCAGTGTTAAAGACTGCTATGGAGCTCCGTATGCCACGGCAAACTGGCTGACACTGACGGCGGCGGTGCACAAATGCTGCGCAGCTAGCGCCATTCGACGGCCAACACCGCGGTTCCTGGTGTGTCCGCTGTGCCGCGCGTGTGATCATTGCCTGTACAGCCCTCTCGCAGTGTCCGGAGCAAGTATGGTGGGTATGACACACCGGTGTCAATGTGTTCTTTTTTCCATTTCCAGGAGTGTATTTATACAGCGAACACACGTTGAAGAAGCCATGTACATTTCTCAAAGAAGTTCGTACACAGTTATTTCACTGGAGTTAATCGATTAGTTGATATTGTGGTCACCACAGGAGCTCCCTCCATTGAAAAGATGTAGAGGCCTCATCTGCCTTCTATCCTCCCCGAGGACTTTGGGGGAGGTGACCAGCTCATGCCTGTGGCAGGCATCATGGGTGGAGGCATGGCTGATGGAAACAGCAGGAGTTGTAGTGAACACCTGCGCGTAAGTTGTCACACAGGGAGGCAAGTGCTTCTGGAATTTCGGAGAGCGTATCCATCTCACCCCCTCCTTTACTGCGCAAAAGATAGCCTGGTGCACCAGGAATCACTAGGAATTTGCATTTTATTTGTCTGCCAGTGTGGATGAATAATGATGTTGCAGGTGGCGTGGCAGGGGTGTCTTCGTTCTCTGACGAAGGTCTCACTTCAGACGAAGTGGAGAGGGGCATGGCCGCCGGCGAGAATGGTGCAGGTGTCAGCACAGGTGGATTGCACGGTAGTTCATCTTGGGGAGGAGCAACGAAGGCAGGTTTGAGTCTTTCTACTGATACTGTCTCAATGCATCCTCCGTTGCAGTTGATGAAAGTATTCTCATGAATATGTAGGAGATGATGCAGAAGTTCAAGGGAATTCGATACATGGCAAGGCGTTATTTAATCTGTAGATACAGGCAGGTGCCTTTAGCAAGAGTGAGTCTGTAACACACTGCATTTCTATTCAATGGGAAATTTTATCAATGCAAAATATTTATGAGGCTAGGAACCGAATTAAGTTCAAAATTAACTATTTATGTAGATGATCCATTTTACAGCTACCAGGCAATGGAAGAAACAGTGCCAAATACTTTCAAATTATTCAGCACTATCATTAGGGCAGGAATGACTTTCAAAGTTGCAAAATCTGAATTTTTAAAAGGAAACTATCAAGCTTTTAGGACATTTTATACAGCAGAAAAAAATTGAATTGGGTTTAGAAAAAATATGAGCCATCAAGGAGTTGCACTCTTCCAACTGAAATATCTGTTCGAAATGTAGGAGTCCTATCACAAATTTTTCCCTAATCAAGTACTGAATTGTCCACCGTTCCACGTTTTTACTACTCTGTAGTGTATATTTTGTATCTCGACAGGCACTTGTTTTTGTGAGGACAATCAGTTACAGATGTAGAACTTGTTAGTTGGACAGCAGCTCATCGTCAGTAGCACAACACACCACAGCACTTCATTTGCTCGTCCAGACGAGCTTCTAATAACAAGAAGCGATTTATTTTTTATTTACTATGTGCACTTTCGCCTAAGTTCTTAAAATTCTTGCGTGTTTGTGTATCTAGTAACCACAGTTCCGCGTTTTTACAGCTGTATAGTGTATAGTTTCGCCATCTCTGGTGTGGATAGGTACTGTGATTGCTGTGTTCAGGTGCAAGCTGAGTTGATGACACTCCACTCACAAGTCCAGGCGCTGCTGTCTTCGGTCACACAACTTGAGGCTGTTAGCAATGGGCATCACTGTGGGGTAGGGCCGAATGTGGGGATGCAACGTGCGTCCAGTACATCCCTTGTGGCCCCGATAGGTTCACTGCTGTGGCTGCCCCTATTACTGCCCCCACTGAGGATGACCCCCTCACCTGTGATCGAGTGGGAGGTCGTCTCAAGGTGTGGTAGGCAGCGAAAGACTTTCTAGGGCGGCCGATGGAAAGGTCTCCCTGGTTCATCTGCCAAATGGGTTTTGGGCACTATCTGTTGCTGACAAAGATCCTGAGGCAAATGCAGTCGCTCGCCCTGTTCCAGAGGAAGCCTCTAACCCCACAAGATCGAGCATTCACGGAAGGTGGTAGTTGTGAGCTCCAATGTCAGATGTGTAATGGACTCCTTAAAGATATGGTTGCCAAAGAGGGGAAGCAATCCAGTGTGCACCCTGTTTACATACCAGGAGTCATTTCATATGTGGCATGAGCACTTCTGGATGTCATGGAGAGCACAGGGTCCAGCCAACTGCAGGTGCTCATATCGGTACTAACGATGTGTGTCACTTTGGACTGGAAGAGATTCTCTCTGGTTTCGGGCAGCTAGCTGAGGTGGCGACTGTTGGGCTGTTTGCAGAACTTTGGTACAGAGTTTAGTGGAGAGTCTGAATCAGAGGCCCAGACGCTTCTGTGACAATGTAGGTTGAAGATTTCTCTAGCGCCTCCATAACGTGGTGGGGTTCCGGGTCCCACTTAAGGTCAGCGCTCCATTGTATACAGGAGATGGATACACAGGTATTGGGGGCAGTGAGGAATGAACTGGGCGGTTTTTTAAGATCAGATGTTCTCTGTAATGTACAGAGAG
This sequence comes from Schistocerca americana, assembly GCF_021461395.2. Lineage (NCBI taxonomy): Eukaryota > Metazoa > Arthropoda > Insecta > Orthoptera > Acrididae > Schistocerca > Schistocerca americana. The sequence goes on along the minus strand of NC_060120.1, from coordinate 194,155,082 downwards.
GGCTTCAGTCTCAAAAAGTGCACGACGAACGCAGGAAGAGGGTAGGCATAGCAACAGCCAGTATAGTAGTTGTAAATTGTCGTAGCTGTGCTGGGAAGGAACCAGAGCTCCAAGCACTAATAGAAAGCACTGAAGCTCAAATCGCTATAGGCACCGAAAGATGGATATAGCTGAGGATAACTTCAACCGAAATTTTTGCAAAGGACCAAACAGTGTTCAGAAAGGATAGACCAATTGCAGTTGGCTGGATATCGATGCGCTCGTTGGTGAACATAGAAACGGAGGGAGCCGCCAAGCGAGAGCCGCCTGCGGAAGAGTAGCCCAAACTAATGGTACGGAGAATGAAATGCGACAGACAGACTACGGACAACAGATCAGGGCAAGGACAAACAACATTACGACAATGAGGCGCTACGCAGAGCAGTCGCCACAACAATGACAACAAGATCAAGAGCAATAGAGAGAGAAATTCAAGACGCAACTAGTGAGAGTATCCGGGTGACACGCAAGGTAGTTATCCATCAGTTCTACTGCAGTGAAAACAGATCCATAAATATCAAGTGTGAGTCCTGAACTGACTGACTACGCAGCTGCCTAAACCCCTGCCGCGTGGAACGCTATTGGCAGACGCCCTGGTATGACGAGATGGTGGCGCGCTCGCCATGACAGCGCAGCACAACTGTGGTGCCCTCTATCAGTTGTCGAGATCCATCTACTCAGGCGGACATTCAACCTCTGTGGCGCCTGGTACCAGACTTTAATCAATTAATAATTGGTTGCTTTTACCGAATCCAGAGTCAGGTAATATGGTTGCTGAACAATTCAAAGAAAACTTCAGCATCATCTCAAATAGGTGCCCCACTTGTACAGTTATAGTTGGTGGATGACTTCAGTATTACTCGATATGATGGCGAAGATATACGTTCAAACCCGAAGGCAGGTAAAAAACTAATCTTCAGATATTGCATTCATTGCATGAGCAGTTAGTTCAGGACCCTATCGAAGTATAAACATATGCTGACCTCTTAGCAACAAGTAATCTTGAGCAAACAGGCCGCATCATGGCAGATAGAGGGATTATTGACCAAACGGTCGTTGTAGCGAGACTCGCCACCATATCTTTCAACATCTACCAAAAGTAAACGCAAAATATGTATCTATTTTTTTTAAGTAGATAGTAATTCGCTTAGCGCCTTCCAAAGAGACAGTCTCTACTCCTTCCCAACTAAGTATGTAACTATAGACCAGATGTGGCTTAAATTCAAGAGAATTGAGAGATTTATCCAGTAAAAATTAATAAATGGTAGTACTGATCCCCATGGTATACAAAGCAGCTCAAATCGCTGCTACAGAAGCAACGAAAACAGCATCCCAAATTTAAAATTACACATATCTCAGATTGTCAATATTGTACTAAAGCTCGAAACAAAGTACAGAATTCAATGTGAAATGCTTTTGTTAGTTTACACAACGAAACTCTTGTCTCGAAATCTGACAGAAAATCCAAAGAGATTCTCGTCAAATGTAAAGTATACCAGCGGCAAGACAGAATCAAAACCTTCACTGTGCGATACCAATAGTGATATTATCGATGACAGCGTGATTAAAGTGGAGTTATTAAACTTAGTTTTCCGAATTTCTTTCACCAAAGAAGACAGAGTAGATATTCCAGAATTGGAGTCAAGAACAGCTGCCGACATGAGTAACTTAGAAGCAATTACCCTCAGTGTAGCGAAGCAGCTGAAATCGCTTAATAATTGCAAGTCTTCCGACCAGATAATATGCCAGTCAAGTTCCTTCCAGAGTATGCTGATACAATAGCTCCACACTTAGCAATCACGTGCAACCGCTCCCTCACCGAAAGATCTGTACCAAAAGACTGGAAAGTTGCACAGGTCACATCAAAACTCATGAAAGGAAGAATAAATATTCCGATGAACAGGCCCATATCACTTGAGTCGATTTGCAGTAGAATTATGGAGCATATACTGTTTTCGAACATCTTGAATTACGTTGAAGAAAAAGGGGTATTGACGTATAATAAGCATGGCCTCAGAAGGTATCGTTTTTGTGAAAACTCCTAGTAGAATTAATAAACAGCCATTTCATATATATATATATATATATATATATATATATATATATATATATATATAATTACGAACACAAAAATTATTCAGACTTACTGAGTTACGTTTTGTAGAGGAGAACCCGGAGAAACGCTAAAATGTAGACGAAAGGCATCGGCCAAATATCAGATTTCACCTCTGTAATAATTAAAACCTGCACAATATGCTGGTTGTGATTAAGTATTACCTCACCAACGTACAGCTAGTGCACTAGCATTGCGTTCGCAATGCTTAGGCCAAGGAAAGCTTCCAGCAAGAAAGTACACTAGTAGTATGTGTGAGGAGGGTGCATGATAGTAAATGAAGATTATTATGCTAAACTGTTAACATCAACACATGTTTTGGATTTGAAAAAATAAAGTTATGCGTGGAGGCACCATGCATTGTCATTACTGACCATAAAGCTTTATTACATATCAGGAAGAGCTAACTGTTAAACGGTGAGCTGAACCTCTGGTCATTATTTCTACAGCAATTCAGTATTGAGATAAGATATGTGAAAGGAGAGCAGTGTGATACCTAATGCACTCTTTCAAATGCTCACAGATATGAATGAGGAAGAAAACATATTTGATTCAAATGGAAGAAATGATTTACATATGTCAAAGGTACCCCATAGCAAGCTCATATTAAGAAAATATGCAGGAGATTACACCAACTGCAGAATGAAGATTTCCATTGCAAGCTCGAGATGATCAAAAAGGTGGTAAACTGCTAAAGCATTATATTCTTCGGAAAAAAAACGGTTAAGGCGAAGAAGAGAAGAAGATTTTGGCTGGAAGATCTTTTGGCCTAAAAAGTTTACTGACAAATTGTTTGAATACATCCCTCTAAGCAATGGTCATTTTGAGGTACGAAAATATTTAGATAAGTTGAGAGTGACAGTCATTTTCAAAAATATGTGGAAAAGAAAAAAGCAGTGCAACAGTGCTTGTGACGGATGTCAAAAAGTGAAGAACATGAAGAAAGCTGTCCAACGCAACACACAAAATATTTAAGTATATGATGTATTAGAATTATCAGCCATGGATATGCTTTGTCCCCTACCTGTAACTGTCAGAGGAAGCCGATATGTGTGGGCATGCTGAAAAGCAAAGCCTCCGAATTTTAATGTGAATACTCTTAAAGATTTTTAAATAAAACAAACTTTATTGACGGTACACATCTTTATTCTTCGTGTGTTCATATTTGCAGCTCTCTGCAGCTAGAGGGCTCCAAATTGCAATGTGTAACATGGTGGTATGTAACACAACTATGTTGGTGTGGGAAAAACGGCGTATTGTAATCGAGTTTCGGTTTCGAAGAGTTTGTCCACACATGGATCACCTCTCCTTCAGCATGACGATGCCAGACCAACAATCCGACACCTTGGGTTCACTGTCATCAATCATCCTTCATGCAGTGCTGATTTGGACCCATCCGAGTTTCATCTTTTTCCGAAACTTAAGAAGGTCTACAAGGATTCCACTTTGATAAGGATGAAGCGGAGCGAGTAGAGGATTCGCGAACAAAATCAAACATTCTACAGTGACAGTATCATCGCACTGGTCTTTCATTGTGAGAAATGTGTTCGTTACCTGGGTGACTATGTTGAGCAACAAATATATAGACTCAAAGAATAAAGATGTAGAATGTTAATAACGTCTGTTTTATTTTCAGAGCCTTAAGAGTTTTTGCATAAAAAATTCGGAGATATTAGTTTTCAGCATTCCATCATATTTTTGTAATATTTGATGGGTTTACCAAATTCAATAAGTTGTGCTGAATTAGCAGGGAAAACATCAAAACAGTTGCAGCAAGGATTGGCAAACATGTAGAATAAATGGGTATTGGAAATTCATGCTGAGGGACAATGGTCCTCAGTTCATGTTCAAACTCAGTTCATGTTCAGAGAAAAGAAGCATAAGTTAGCATAAGTTGGCATAAAATTCTTGCGTAGAAAACCCTACCGTTAGGCGAGCAACCCACCAGAATGTCATTAATTGCATAATACATGAAATTACAGGCCAAAAACCATATTTAATGATGACAGACGAAGCAGCACATAATTTGATCAGAGAGACAGTGAAACTGCCACATCAAAGAAGAGTTTTGATAGAGAATCTAAAAGCAATGATCAGAAGAAAATACGTAAAGGTTGCGTTCTGGAGAAAGAGGCGATATGACGGAAAAAATAGAACATACAGAGTTCAATGTTGGAGATTTAGTTCTAGCGAGTGTTCGTAGGAAATTCAGTGAGCAGAAGAGATTGAACAATTCTTTAATTCATAGGAAGGAATTCTCAAAATTTCCGACAATCCCGTTAAAATATGTATTAACTAGGTTATACAGAAACAAATTAAAGATATAGGACCATAAAACATCATTTAATTGTGATGATTGAAGGAGAGAGGAGGTGTGAAAGATTTTTAAAATGTTGTGTTTTAGTTTGTTCTCTATGCGTGTATATTAGTTCAGTGTGGCGATGTTTACGTGTGAAAGTGAGAGGAATGTGGTGAGATTAGATCCTGCACTGCAGAAATAAGTGTCAACTCCATGCGGCGTCTTACTGAATGTTGAAAGTGCCAGACACCAGTACTGGAACTGGGAAGAGTTGTTTCTCTGCTAGGACAGAGCTCTAAGTGCAGTGATAAGCAGTGAAAAAATGAACGGCTCTGAGTGAAAAGATGCGAACATCAGACATGAGTTTACATCACAAAATGTTTATAAACTTAGTAGCAGTCAATGAACTAGCGCGTTAGTAGCAGTGTTGGTCTCCTTGCAAGAACTCTGTCTGAGTGTGTAAATACGAATTAATTAAAGTTGTTAATTGTTCAGTCTATCAAAATGTAACGTCAGTGTAATAAATAAATGTAAATCTTGGAAATTCTAGTAATATTAATTGCACCTTGTGAGGGTTTCTGGAGAAAGTTTTTGTTATTACAAATCCTAAATAGCAGCATAAATGTAAATATACAAAATTGCAATATCAGTATGGAAAATATTTACGTATTTATAATATTTCATGTACCGTCAGATGTGAATCCCATGTGATATTCATTTAGTACAAAGTGCCATGGCCCAGTAGCGTACAGTTATATCTCCATAATTTAAAAAAAAAATGAAGATTAAACAGTTGAGAGTTGGAAATGAACGAGAGAGGAAACGGGCATTGCCAGTGTTGCGTTCATAGGAGATTAACGGTCCTTAATTACGGACTGAAAAATTAATTTCGTGTCAGGAAACAGACAATAACGAGTATATTGGAGCCAGAAAGAGGGGCGACCCAAAGAAGAGATTCACCGGAGACATTTTTCTGAAGATCATCACAAGATTAATGGAGAAGCTTCCAGAAACACACCATAGCGTCATTGTTGTACGAGTAACTGCAATTTTTAGTATGAACTTAACCTACACAAATGATGCAAACTTTTGGAGCAGCTGAACAAGGCAGCAGAACCGAAGAGCAAGGAACAGAAGATACAAGATTTATCAAGAGGGTCTATGTAGAAAGTTAGCAAGAGTGAAGAATTCAAGACTTGGAAGGTACAAGAATTGTGCAGGTTTCATCAAAGGAACAGGAGTAAATGGAAGAACAGTAGTAAATGTGTATGGTGAAGATAGCAGCTATTTTTTTTTTTTTTTTTTTTGACTGACATAAAAGAATCAGCCGGCGAATTACAACAACAGTGGACGGAACAAAAGGATGTGAATGTTGAGCAATATATTGTGCTACGGAAAGGGGCTTGGAACAGTGTATTCTTTATCAGACTCATTCATTGTGAAAGCCAAGCACTGATTTTGTTTAAAAATGAAAGCTTGAATAAACTAATACGACTCCACTCAAACTATTATGTGCACGCCAATTATAAAAGCAAAAAACTGTGTGTTTTGGTATAACCCAGAGAATCGCCATCTCTGTACATCATCTGAAGTGATTTCATGCTTTTATGTCGTCAAATTATTTTTGGGTCACCTATTTTGAAGTAGAATATTATTTTTATAATTTCGACACTTGAACTGAAGACATATCGGCACACTCGTATACTGACTATAATAGTTTCTCACTCCCATTGAAACAGGTGCCGAGGTGAGATCGATGATCAGCCGTCTCCACTGTCTCAGGTGAGAGAGAGAAGCAAACTGCACATCTCTGGTGAAGCCATCTGCATAACAAACTGAATTTAATTACGCATCACTGATAGTATTTCAGTATAAACAACATCAAAGTATAGGAGTCCAGGCTAGAGGTATACAAAGACATTTGTTTGTATTTCAGTAACTATTAAGGGTTATAACTTTTTGTGTCCAACATTGTACACAGGAGCTCAAACATTTTTATGCATGTTGTTACAGTTCAATGTAGGTACCGCTTGTAGCTTGACAAATATCGAAACGGTTTTCCACTTTTCGCCACACGGTCATAAGCATGACAGGTCTCACGGAGGTATGCGGTAACATCACAGGGATAGTGGGGTCACCACCCTGCTGGAAAATAGTGTTGGGACGCATTTGTGGAACTGCACAGTTCGTCAAATTGTCAAGCCAGACGTACCCTATCACAGGCTTGCATGCGCCATTTTGGTCAAATGGTGAGAACACATCTTGGAGAGCTTCTCAGCCGACGGCGTATTTGCCCAACAACATAAAAGGTCGAGTTTTTCGTTATAAGGACTTGTTTGTATGTACCTCTAGCCCGGACACCATGTGCAACAGAACTGTATTACTTATTCTGAAAGTTAATAATGAAACTAAATGCATTCTATTCCGCAGACAGTGTTAGGATATTACTCGCAGATAGATCGCTGGAAAATGGCGTTGTCTTGAAAGTGACGTGTTTAAATCATTGTTTGTTGGCGTCAGTTTTCTTTGTAATACAACTTTGTTTAGAGGTTGGTTGATTTGTAACATTGCGTTGTTATGTTAATGAAAGACTTCAGTTCACATACATGAGTACATATACTGCAATAGGAACTCCGTCATAGCAATTTCACATACTGTTTCAGTTCAGTTACTATTATTTATGCACATATTGTTTAACAGAGTTTCAAGAAATTCACAACAGGTGAAAAGTTATTACTTAACGTAGTAAAATTTTGCATTAGTGAAATTAATACTCAGTGGCCTTTCCTGAGAGGAGACGTTGCCCATTTTACCGGTTGTTGTAATGCTGTAACTGCATCTCTTTATGTATGAATGGTTTTATGTGTCCGCAGCTCGTGGTCGTGCGGTAGCGTTCTCGCTTCCCGCGCACGGGTTCCCGGGTTCGATTCCTGGCGGGGTCAGGGATTTTCTCTGCCTCGTGATGACTGGGTGTTGTGTGATATCCTTAGGTTAGTTACGTTTAAGTAGTTCGAAGTTCTAGGGGACTGATGACCATAGATGTTAAGTCCCATAGTGCTCAGAGCCATTTGAGCCATTTCTTTTTTTTTGTTTTGTGTTTGTGTGGTGTCTGTGTGTGTATGTGTGTGTGTGTGTGTGTGTGTGTGTGTGTGTGTGTATGAGAGAGAGAGAGAGAGAGAGAGAGAGAGAGAGAGAGAGAAAGAGAGAGAGAGCGAGAGAGAGACAGACAGACAGAGAAAGAACTTAGTTTTACATTTTATTTGCAAATGAAGACGTGAGATTTTAACACATTTTAGTTCAGTGTAGGCGTTGGTCCAATTCTGATTTATTCCAATAGAAACAATAGTAAGTGTGTGAATAGCCATTCGAGTGCTAGTTAAGAACACTAACAATTAGTCCATCATTCATACATACCTAGTGAAAGAGCCATGTTTTAGTGTTAGTCAGGCAGCTGCATATCAAGTTAACCGTTTTACGATCTCTCCACAGACTGTCAATATGCTTTCAGAACGCTGAATGTTGAGCCACAAGCCGTACTTAGCTGGAATCCACGATCTTTATTTATCAGCTCATCCACGTGATGTACGTAGATCAATTTCTACAGATTCTTTTGCAGCTTAGTCCCAGAAGACACTGGCCTGTTTTAACAACTTGGTGCAGTTGGTTAGTTAGTTAGTGACACGTTCCATAATTCATGTTATGTCCATTGGAGAGACGGTGCTCCACTGTAGCTAACTCAGTTGCTTGTTCTTTATCTGTGTAACGCTTGTGCTTATATTTCTTGTGGCCTTCGGACGGTCTGACCTACGTACATTTTCTCACACTGGCAAGGGAGGCGTGTCCTTAACAAACACCAACAACGGCTTGATCTTGTGTGGCGGGCGTAATGTACCGCCAAGTCTGGGTGGAGTCCCAATTCGGTTTTACGGAGAGCACTCTACGGCATTGGCCCCTTACTTAACTTAAACCAATCGCGAATTTCTCGTGCAGTTCAAAGTCCAAAGCGACTGGAAAAAAGCGCAGGTCACTCCTGTATACAGGGAGTCTAAAAGAAAGGACTCACAAAATTACGGACCAATATCCTTAACATCGGTTTTCTGCAAAATTCTTGAACGTGTTCTAAGTGCGAATATAATACACTTGCTTGAAATGGAAAAGCCGCTGTCCACAAATTACCACGAATTTAGAAAGCATCGCTCATGCGATACTCAGCGTGCCCTTTTCTCACATGGCATCCTGCAAATCATGGATGAAAAGCAACAGCCAGATTGCATATTTCTAATTTCCGGAAAGCGTGTGACGCGGTGCCTCATAGCACACTGCTAACGAAGGTCCGAGCATTAAGTTCCCAGGTATGTGAGGGGCTCCAATATTTCTTAGGTAACAGAGCCCAGTACGTTGTCCTCGACAACGAGTGTTCATATGAGTGAAGGGTATCGTTGGGAATGTCCCAGGGAAGTGTGATACGACTGATCTTATTCACCATTTAATTAAATGATCTGACGGACAAGACAAAATGTCTAGTTGGTGTGTTTTGAACAGCAGCTTGCTCTAAATGCTGCAAAATGTAACTTAACTGCGGATGAGTAGGGAAAACAATCCTGTGATGTTCGAAAATAGCATTAGAAGTGCGCTGCTTCTCGCAGTTACGTGGATTAAAAACCTGGCGTAACGTTGCAAAGCGATATGAAATAGAACGAGCGTGTAAGGACGGTACTAGGGAAGGCGAATGGTCGACGTCGGTTTATTGGGAGAATTTCAGGGAAGTATAGGTCATCGAGAAAGGAGACCGCATATAGAACACTAGTGCGATCCATTCTTGAATACTGCTCGAGTGTTTGGGATCCCCACCAGGTCGTATTAAAGGAAGATATCGAAGCAATTCAGAGGCGCACTACTCCTTCTTTTACAGATAGGTTTGATCTACACATGAGTTTCGTGAACGCAATTGGGAATCCTTGGGGAAAGTAGACGATCGTTCAGAAATGGCTCTGAGCACTATGGGACTCAACATCTGAGGTCATCAGTCCCCTAGAACTTAGAACTACTTAAACCTAACTAACCTAAGACATCACACACATCCATGCCCGAGGCAGGATTCGAACCTGCGACCGCAGCGGTCGCGCGGTTCCAGACTGTATCGACGATCGTTTCCGCGAATGGCTGTTGACAACATTTAGAGAACTGGCATTCGAAGCTGTCTGTAGAACGATTCTGCCGGCGCCAACGTATATTTCGCCTAAGGAGCACGAAGAAAAGATGAGAGAAACTACGGCTCTTGCGGAACACATGGACAGTCGTTTTTCCCATGCTCTATTTGCCAGTAGAACAAGAAAGGAAATTACTAGTAATGGTACAAGATACTCACCGCCGTGCACAATATCGTGACTTGCGGAGTATGTATGTAGATTTAGATGTAGAGTCTGAAAATTTATCTGGATGAGCTACCTACTATGGGAAAATGATGTCGCAACAGGGTCCTCTTTCTCCTCTGCAAGCTGTGGCCTCGGCTCACTGTTTTTACTAACTGTGGGAGAAATTTGCATCCAAACCTGACAGCGGCATATCAGATTAATTAACTCAAAAGTATACTTCTTCTCCTGGAATTATATTACAGCTACAGTTAAGAAGATGGAAATTGTAAATTCTATTAACTTGGTTCAGGCATGCCTTTTACTAACAGCGGCTGACTTAACTATCTCTTCCGCCCACAAACTCATACAAGAGGGACATGTAAGGTGGCAGAATAAATGAAGGTCAGATTCGCACCTTACATGAGAGCTTTATACATCGCAATGTGAAGGTGAATATGGCACCTACCTTAATTCAGCGGTAATGAGCAAATTTGCCTAGCAGTATGTGATGCAAAAATGGATGACATTGAACTGACAGTAATTACACCATTCCTATAATGCATGTTTGAGCGAAAGGTGAAATTTGCAGTGAGAGCATTTTAGTTTGGAATTCAGAGGGACGACGCAGAGGCAAGGCCGCACTACAGGGGGTACCACGGAAACCACTTAAAGGCGTGTCCCAGGCGGAAAGTCAACGACTGAACAGGTGACTCAGGCACGGAAAGCGAGTGTAACTGCCCATCTTCGGGAGGACAGGAAAAAAAACTTTAAAACTGCGTTTCGAAATATACGAAACAAGACCAGTGACACAATTTCGATCACGTGTGCAGCGAGTGGTACACACGTGAGAGAGTCAATGTACGCATTTAGGCGACTGGAATGGGCACAAAACGCCAGATTGGCGGAAACGTGCTAAGAAGAAAAAAAGAGCCAAAGTTTCGACACAATTTAATGGTAGGTACCTTACGATTGATAGAGAGAGTTTCCACAAAATAAGAGGAACGCTCCTATTGGTCGAAAAAAGCTGTGACGTGAAGAATGAAAGAACCGGGTTGGGGAGACAGTTCGGCTATGAGTAAGACAAGACGGAAATTTGGGGGACTCTTCTCTGAACTGGCGTCAAGTGCAGAACGGAGCGCATAACGCTCTGTACAATGCAGAGGAGCAATTTGTGTGAACACTGCGTTCACAGCGGCTGATATCCAGCTATAAATTAGTTGTAGCATCGTTTAGCTCCAACTGTGGAGAAACGAACCAGCCAATTACTTAATTGTTCTTACGAGAACCGAGGGGGCATTATAATATGCACACTGCTCCAACCATGGGAGTGTATATTGCCACATTCTAAGACTAGGGATAATACATGTTCTGTCGCATAATGAGAAACATATGGAAAGTTTCTGCTGGAAAATTCAGCAAAGGTGTAATTAGTTTTATAGGAATTTCATCGGAAGAGAATTGCCTAGCAGACGACAGCTCATCGCAGCTTAAGGTAAATATCGCGTGCAGAGGTGTAAACGTGTTGGTTCACCAGCTTGCGTCCACTGTAAACTCGAGCGACCTTGGGTAATCTTTAGCTCAATTTGCCACATAACTAACTATCCACCATAGACTTGATTGTCATCCTAAAAACAGTACCGAACTTTGAACCGGAATCGGACGATTTCCGTAGACTGACCAACATCATAACGTAAGTGAAGGAACAATTTTGTAAAGAAACTTCTAGCTAAACTTTGATATTGTAGTGTTTAGGATAATTTAACCTTCTGAGAGTTAATATTTAATATCGTTGTGTTTAGGATTATTTCACTTTTTGATGTTGACGAGATGCATTATCCTGACAACTGTTTTTTGTTGTCACATTGAAAACTGTGTAAAAGCGTGTATTTTTGTGCTTAAACATGTCATGTCAACTTACACAGTAGTCTTCAATCCTAGAATAAGTAAACCACAAATATTGCACCTTACAGACAAATCGAACACTTCAGAGCAGACAGTTTGGCGCACATTTCCTAAATGATGCACTGCATACAGTAGTAGCAGTAAAATTCATAAATCGAGCGCACCAGTTCCACACTGAATCGTTGGCGTATGGAAATATGGTATATAATACGTCGGCATAAAGATTATATTCTTTCAGGTGGTTCCAATTGCTGTGAGAAACTTTTGCAGCTCACTGTGTATAAAGTCAATCACTATTTCGCAGGGGCTCTGAGAGTTCCATGTGGGTCATCGAATATCATGTATAAAAGAAATCTTACTTCACAAAAAAGGTGGACATAGAGTACTAACTTTTTCACCTGGCAATAATGGTTTGACATGCCGTAGGTGCTGCAGCCTTACCTTTTTCCCTTGTGGTCGCCATGCTGGCCAGCTGCAGAGTGAGCACCGACACATGGCAGTTGCTTCAAGATGCAGAAGGCACAGTAAATCAGTTCTTGTTTGCTAGCGTTTCTTATCGTGCATCCTACATTGTTTGAGGGTGCTCTGTGAGGTGACGTTGAGACGAGATCCCGCCGACTGCTCGTTACACATTTTCCGGCGTCGTACGGATTTCAAGGGCGGCATATCCGCTCTTGTTGCGTGGGTGCTTCGCAACCTCTCGCACCGTGACGTAGCACACAAAGCACAAGTGTTGATACGACGCTGAATTTTCAAGCAACCCAGGTTCTTCTTCCTTCACATATTTGCAAAGTCTACTTCGTTCAGTCATTTATTGACTCATCTGTTCATTTACGTTTCATGTTCCAAAAGTATATACAGCGGTGTGGAACGATTCAAGGACTATTTTAGTGCATACCATCTACTATTAGGTAACATTTTTGCTTTGCATGTTTATTTATCTACAACCATTTTTGTTTGCAGCACACTGTTGCTATCTCACTTTACATATTGTAATTTTTGTCATTTAGCGAAGAGATCTCCACCCCCTCTTACTCCTACGGATTTATGGACAGCCGTGCAGGATTCATGATGTTACTTCCATCCAGCACTACCTCAGACAATAGTCGAGTGCGTACCACGTCGTGTTGTGGCACATGTGCGTGCTCGTGGGGCCCTACACGATATTAGGCAGGTGTATCAGTTTAATTGGCTCTTCATTGTATAGCAGGTAACTAAGACTTCATAAGATTGTGCAATACTGTGTAAAACGTGCTGGCTGCATAGAGAGACAATGTGGCATCGGAATGGCGTGGAAGTTGCAGCATGGTACCTTGATGAGGTGGCCTGACGTCATGGCGTCTACAATATACATTGACAATAATTCACCGTGTTCGGCTGTATAATCGTAATTTGCCTTTTGCCGTTCGGAGACTATGTTTAATCAATAGTTAAGACGTTACGCACCACCACGTATAACATGGACGTGAAAAAAGAAGGGAGATGGCACTAAAGACTTATACGGTGTACATTATTTTGAAGTTAGAGGCGGTGGGGTCAGCCGTCATCTTAAATAGTCCAAAACATTAGCAGACTACTCCTTACGATTGCTTGTTGTTCATTATTTCTGTCATGTGCACGCAGCATCTGTTTTAAATAATAAAAATTACAGTTATTACATGAATACATAAAGGCAATTTAAAACGGTTTTCTGATATTGAAAGTGTATTTGTATTCTAATAATAGGGCTCATTTGGCTTCGTTAATGCAATTTTGTTTTTGTTGATATATTTCGAATAACCAAGAAAAGTAGAATGTGATGTAAAAAAGAAGGATACTTTCGTAATTCGTTTAAGTCTACTTTTACTGTATTTGTACTTATCGCAAATAAAGTTGGAACTCTGAAACCAACGCTTGTTTGCTTATTGGTATTGCTCCTTTTTGTTCGTTACATTTTCAGCTTTCGAGCACAACATTTTTAAGAATTACGTTTGAAAAAAACTTACCTACAATTTCTTTGTTAGCCCATAAATATGAGCAATGAGGAAAGAAGCAAGGCACGCTATCTTACCTTGCGCATGTCAAAGAAGTGAATGATTACTGAAATGTCAAAGAAACAGATCTGCACAGAAGTGTAACTCCATGCAGAATAAAATTCTTGTTTTATTAGATTGTCGTGCATTAGCCTCATTGCAGTTTACACGTCATATCATTCTGTAATCCCTTCTATGACGCATCATTTAGTGTGGCCAGTAATAGCAATTTACAACGTAAAATAACCACTATAATAAAAGTAAACAGCGAAACCATAAATTATGCGCACGAAAGAAAATAGTGCTTGAACTGTTCTACGTAAGAATGAAGTGTAATTCCTTTAAACTTTAGATTACCATCTGAACGATTACCACATCTGTAAACGACGCAAATTGGCATTTTTTTATGGAACAGCAACGTCTCCACACAATCAAAGCACCAGGAGAAGGCGACAGATATCCCCAACGTTCAGGGGCACGTCAGAGTGACATCAGATGGAGCACCACAGCTGTGAACCATGGATGTATAAATGCGGTGAATCTAATGTTGTGGGCTAGTTAAGATGGCGGACGTCTGCTTCAAGTTTGTGACGTAACGATAATTTCCTTCTTTTTTTACCTCCATGGCGCATAACATAGACCACAGATAACATAGACTGCACGTGACCTCATTACACTGAAACCAACATCAAAATAACGTGACTCGGGGCAGGACGTCGGGTTTCTGTTATTACGCACTGTGTGGGATGAATTTGATACAGTTTTTCTCATTTATAGCTGAAATGAAACATTGACTTTATCAAGAAAATAATGTGCCGTCCGTGTTCCGACCTGGCTTGTTCCTTTCATCTGCAGTGATTGTTTTTGCTGGCGCTGTTTTGTTCTTGTTTCGTCTTTTATGATGGCAAGTTTAAATGAACAACATGCAGCTGTGAAATTCTGTTTCCTGCTCGGTAAAAACGCTGCTAAAACTGTTTCAACGTTGAAAACAGCTTACCAAGATGACGCTATAGAAAAAAACTCAAGTGTTCGAGTGATTTGCTCGATTTAAAAATGGCGACATGTCGATTGATGACAAACCTTGTCCTGGACGTCCACAACTGCCCGAATCGATGAAAATACTGAAAAAATTCGAGAGCTTATATTCACAGGCTGTCAACAGACAATTGACCAACTGTTTAGTGGGTTATCTTGGAGCTCGGATCAGCGAATTTTAACTGAAGATTTTGGAATAAAAATAGTTGCTGCCAAGTTTGTTCCTTGGGTTCTGACTGACAATCAAAAGGAATGTCGAATTGAAACATGCCTTGCTTTGAATACAATAGCTCCAGACTGACCTAGATATTCTGTCAAGGGTCATTACTGGTGATGAGTCATGGTGCTGTGGTTACGACCCAGAAACAAAGCAAAAGTCAAGCCAATGGAAGACATCATTCTCACCCAGTCAAAAAAAAAAAAAAATGTCGTCAAGTCAAATCAAACATCAAAACAATGCTGATTTGCTTTTTAGATGTCAAAGGCATAGTTCATTCACAGTTTGTTCCCTCAGGTCAGCGCGTCAATCAAATCTTTTATATGGAAGTTTTAAGAAGATTAAAAATGTTGGTTAAAAAAGACCCGATCTGTGGCAGACAGGCGACTGGTTCTTCCACCATGACATCACACCTGCACACACAGCCATCTCTGTTAGACAGTTTCTGGCTAAAAGTGGCATGGTTCCGCTACCCCTTACTCGCCTGGCCTGGCTCCGTGCAACTTTTTCTTATTACCACACATGAAAAGAGGCGTGAAAGGAGACTGATTTGACAACATTGATGAAGTCAAGAAAAAACCGAGGGAGGAGCTGTCAGTCATTTCTAAAGATGACTACAAGAAATGTTTCGAACAATGGAAGCACAGGTGGGACAAATCTGTTAGTTGTAATGGAGAGTATTTTAAAGAGGATATGGCTGTCTTGTAAACAATTTGAAAATACATAGCTTTTAAAAAAATAATTCAGTCTTTTTCGGGTACCCCCTCGTATAGAGCAGTTGCCTGTCTGCAATGGACATATTTAAAGCGTCATCTGTCCACCATTCCAGAATTATATTGATAACAAATGTCTTGTGCAACATTTTAAGTGTACATTGAACTGTGACGTGATTAAAACCACAGGAATCATTAAATGGGTTCCCTTAGAAAAGTTAAATTGTGTACTCTTCACTGTAAGCCAAGTAGTTGAAGATTTTCTGCAAAATAGTACCATTACAGCGTCACTTTCGTACGAGCTCGCTGAACGAGCATTTCTGCTGCAGTGAAGGGCCATCTTTGAAGATGCAAAGTTAGTGGGTTTCAGAAAAACTGCGGAATGTGACGGATTTGCACATCCTCAACAACAGCCTAACGTGTACATTACTCTATAACAACCAGAGTCCAGGCACGTCTTGCCAATACAAGGAGAGTGTTGTATATGGCATCCCTTGCGGGGATGAATATGAATGAATTTAGGCTGTGACAGTGAGTAATTGGAATGAATAGTGAATACACAGTAATCTTTCAGTCTTACTGTTCCACCTACACATCAATGAAGCAATGTCCAAAACACAAGAAAGGTACAAGGCTAGAATTACAGTTCAGCGTAAAAGGATATCAATGATAAGATTCACTGGTGATATTACTATCCTCAGTGGAAGTGAAGATGAATTATAGTATGTCTTGAATGGAACGAAGAGTCTAATGAGTACAGAATATGGATTGAGAATAAATCGAAAAAAAGGCAAAAGTAATGAGAAGTATTAGAAACGAGAACAGCGAGAAACTTGACATCAGAATTGGAGAGCAGAAAGTAGGTGAAGTTAAGGAATTCTGCTGCCTAGGCAGAGAAGTAACCTATGGCGGGTGATGCAAGGAGGACATGAAAAGTAGACTAGCACTAGCAAAAAGGCCATTCCTGTAAAAAATAAATCTACTAGTACAAACATAGGCTTCAATTTGGGGAAGTAATTTCTGACAATGTACGCTTGGAGCACAGCATTGTTTGGTAATGAAATACGGACGGTGGGAAAACCGGAACAGATGAAAATCAAAGAATTTGAGATTTGTGCTACAGAAGAATGTTTAATATTAGGTGCACTGATAAGGTAAGGAATGAGAAGGTTTTCTGCAGAATTGGCGAGGAAAGAAATAGATGGAAAACACCGACAAGCTAAGACGTCAGAGAATAACGTCCATGGTACTAGAGAGAGCTATAGAGGGCAAAAACTGTAAAGGAAATCAGAGATTGGAATATATAGAGCAAATAATTGAGGATGCAGGTTGCGAGTGCCTGTGATGAAAAGGCTGTCACAGGAGAGGAATTCATGGTGGGCCACATCAAACCAGTCAGAAGACTAAGAAACGCGGGGTAGCTACGCGGTCTAGGGCGTCTTGTCACGGTCCACGCGGCTCCCCCCATCGGAGGTTCGAGTCCTCCCTCAGACATGGGTGTGTGTGTCGTCCTTAGCGTAAATTAGTTTCAGTTAGATTAAGTAGTGTGTAAGCTTAGGGACCGATGACTTCAGCAGTTTGGTCCCATAAGACCTTGCCACAAATTTCCATTTCCAGAAGACTGAGGATCAAAAAGCAAGTGGATATATGACAGAAACAATCTATAGAATAATTCCAAAGATCGGCTGCACAGTGACCATTTGTAGGAATCGCAAAGAGCACAGTGTAAAATAGATAACAGAGAAAATACTGTGGCAGTGACTTCTGGTGAAATTTACGCAACATTTTACGGCAGTGAGTGACAGTTTCTGTTGTCATAACAGCAGATAAGGCGTGTGTAATGCAGAGGACTGTGAAGTAGGATGTAAAATAGGAGACTGGCATCATCAGCAGAAGACAACAAAACTTCGTTGTGATGCATCGCTTCATAGAACGGCGCGGCAAGGGAGAAAGCAGCCACCGACAGTAGGATGACATGACGGAGGTAGCAGTTAAGCCGTCGGCACACGGACCGTGCATCCGAACGGTGAGCGTTGAGCGTGCCGAGTTTCTGATGTCGTAGTGTGGATTAGCACGCTCGAGAGTCTTTCCGAACGTGCAGAGCAAAAACTGGCATGTCAGATATTCTGAGCGTGCATCTGAGCGTTGACCAATGAGATGGCACAACGCCACCTACGTCACAAGCACGCCGTCTCCCTTCAGTACAGAGTTTTGAGGTGCCATATTGGCATTCATTTCAAGCCTATATGTATATATGCCGTTTCTGAGCACCAGCAAATTCAGAATCACTGTAAAACCCGTTGTTAACTGTGTGATACTTTCCAATAAAATAATGAGAAACATCATATTCGTGGCAAAAGAATTATTGTAACTTGCGTATTATGAGAGTATGCTATTTGAAGGCAGGGACACACTGAATATCCACCCAAAACGCATTGTTTCTGGTACAATTTGTTATAATTAAATTTAAATTAGTAACATATCTACGATTAAAATTTTCAGCACCGGGTAACATAATATGATTAGATGCAAAAGGCGTGACGTTGGTTTAGCGTAATGAGTAGCGTCCGTGTCCGGAGGTGTTTGTTGAGGCGGTGGTTTTGCCTCTTGACACTTCCAAATTATTTGTTCCTAACATTCACGTTTTTATTAGGTTCTGATACTTTATTAATAGTTTCATATAAGTATATATTATAATATTTGGATGATATGTAAATATAAGTTCATCTATTTTGAGGGGTGACTTTGTTCGCTTGGCTTAATCTACAGGACAGCTTGCGCTACTTGTATAAATATATTTTGCTCCTCCATCTTTTACGCTTCGTAATTCACATGTTGCAGAGATTCTGCTACTGGATAGGAACAGTGATCACGTAAGACTGACCTTGGGGTTTTACTAAAATGTGGGAATGATGAAATAATGTTCATCTTATGCGCAGAAGTATTCCAAATTTGTAACGCACTGTTTGTAACAGAACTTTTACAAGCATGTGTCCTTATTGATTGGACGTGGTACTTCCCTCTTCGTGGACAATGGAAGAAATGTGCGTTTTAATAGAGCTAACGTGGGAATTTTACACGCGCCTGTTGAGTAAACATTGTGATTTACGAACTAGAAACATCCCTCAATTTCCGCTGGAGTGCATTGCAATCGCGTATACCATGTTTGGGGCCCACGTACCGCATGCACAAGTTGCATCGTTCCTGAGCGTTCAGCAGCACGTTGAACTTGGCACGCTCAACGTTAACGTTCGACAGCACGGTCCGTGTGCCGACGGCTTTACGGACAACAACGGTGTGGCATGGCGCGAGCAATCATCACAACACTGAGGGCGGTGGCCCTTGTCACAGCTGGAGGCAGGCGCTGGAGAACAAAGTCCGCCTTGCCGGCTGGTACACACAGCCTTCACGGGCAGCCTTGGGTTGTAAAATACAGTATGTTGTCTGACCTTGTCGCTTGAAAGGCCCAGCTGAATAGTGATGTAGACCCAGAGCAGCAATGCACAGCAGAGTATGCGGCGGCGCGGTTCTTTCCGACCCTTTACGGCGGAACTGCACCTACCTGTGAACATTGTCTCAGCAGATCATCAGTAGGAAAGCCGAGTGAAACCTACTGTACTTCGACGTGAACCAGGCTGCAATTAAAGTCACTAATCTACGTTTCGGGAGAAATTTGTCACACGAAATGAAAGGTTGGAAATTTTGTCCTCAATTAATATATTCTGAAACTTAGGTGAACAAGTATCACTGCCGAGCCCGTGCTAGTCTAAACACAGTCAGTCACAATCTCTTTCACTCACGTTAGCAAGTTTATGGTGTTGCATTTCCCGAAAACGTAATAGCTACAAAAATGCTGATTGTTTTTGACTGATAATGCTCATCAAATATTAAGTCTGTCGGCACCAAATGCAATCACAGTTTTTAGCCACCGACTTGCTCAATACGCCACGCGGAATATATGTCTTTTCTCGTCACAAAATTCACTTAAAAATTCCGAAATTTCTACACACCCACCGGAATAATTATGCCGTCACTTTACCACACTCTCGATGTATGAAACACTGCTAGATCGGGCAACTCATCGTTTCCATCGGAACTACTACTACACACGTTCGAACTGTTTCATGGCTAGGCTCCGACTCTTCTCTAGAATATTCTAAGTCTTCTCTACCAGCAGAGAAAGGCGCGCGAAGAATATTGCTTTACCATTGGTCAGTTTACTCAACAGCCAATAGCAAAACAACATTCTCTCGCGTCAATCCGTGCTTTTCATCAATAACCAATCGCAAAATAGTAAACCTGATGACTGTTCTTTTTACCGACGTGATTATCTAATATGCTGAAGTTTTGCTTATGCATAAAGTTATTTACTATTGTTATTTATACCTGAACTGACTTTCCCTTTACCATAAACATATTTTACAAAAGTATTCTACAAAAATCCTCTTTGTCCATATCCATACTTTTTCGAAATGTTCCCACACTAAGTCCCACTACATAAATCGTTAAACAATTATTTTCATATTAACCTTAAACCACACTAACGCATCATTGATACTGCTAAAACACATTTATAACATTTTACATACACAAAAAGACATAACAACACTTCATGAAAATACTAGAACAGTTTATGGAAAACATTCTATTACTTTAGTGCACTCTAGTGGGCACAATCGAAACTAAAATCACAGTACCCCTATTCAATATTGTCCTCTATCGGCTGATACATAAACTACGTGCGCGTCCAGTCTCACGTCACCATCTGTCACTATCCAGCTCTGAGACACATCTCCCACTTAACCGCCTCCAAGGCAAGATCGTTGTACGGCGCTACGCCTCAAGTAGAACGCACCGCAACAATAGTGTTGACGCGCGCATACAGCAAGTGGTAATTAGATTTATGTTTATTTTTGCTATAAGATGGTTCAAATGGCTCTGAGCACTATGAGACTTAACATCTGAGGTCATCAGTCCACTAGACCTTAGAACTACTTAAACCTAACTAACCTAAGGACATCACATACATCCACGCCCGAGGCAGGATTCGAACCTGCGTCCGTAGCGGTCGCGCGGTTTCAGACTGAAGCGCCTAGAAACGCTCGGCTACACCGGCCGGCCTGCTATAAGAACTCAGTAACATTTAAACATGGGTGACAGCAAAAAAAAAAAAAAAAAATCTTGAATAAATAGTGAGGTACGTTAGTCTTCTAGTGGAATAAATGATGAGGACGAAATTTCGTCAGGTCCACAGGAAGAAATGTCAGAATTAAACGCCTTTGAATTACCTAACGGTAGGTCATCAATGAAGAATGTTTTGGAAATAAAAAATGGGTCAGAAGTAACGAAAATAACTCATCGTGAGCACATTCCTCAAGCACACTCTGCAGACCATAGGTCTGACCTGAATTAACCACCTGTAACTCACTGCACTGAATCGGCTGGTACTATGGCTGTTGACGGTGACGACGAATTATCAAGTGAAAGTACAGTAGTAAATGTTGCTGATAATAAAGGTGACATAATGAGGTTTCTCAGAGAGTTGAGTAAAAAAAGTGGACAGTCAAGCAAAAAAGTCAGTCTATCATAAACACTCTCAAGGAGAATAAACAAGCAATAAAGAAGAAATTAAATTAACAAATATTACAACTGGCCCAATGAAATACGAGATTTTCTTTGAAACTACAACAGTATTTAAGAGGTTTGAAGATAAGCAGAATTAAGTAATTAAGACATTATCAGCAAAAGTTGTTAAGAGTAGAGAATTGTATGAAGGAGGTGAGCCTACATTGGCTTGTTTAGGATCTTATGTGGTGTCATTAGTGAATGAAAGTCACTTGGAAACTTCAACTTGTCTTGAAGATGATGTTTCAGTATTTACCAACGAAAGAAATGAGCTTCAAGTGATTGTTTCCGTTGTTAATAACATTCATATAGATGACGTTATTGATGGTCAGTAAATTAGAAAGCAAAAGCGACCAGTGTTTCAAAGCAAAAAATGTTCACAAAACGCCATATGGTCAAACATTTCACACATACCTGCTTAAAATCAAGTGTAATGAGAACGCAAGCAAACTTTTTTCGATCTGGGAGCGTTTCGTGGTAAAATAGAGTGTAGAGCAGTTGACGTCCGTGGAGCGACGACATCTGCTTCGTTCACCGCCACCGCCTACCATCATGATATAAATGGACACAAGATGGCGACGTTCTGTCCGAAACCGGTTATTATTACAAATAATATCTCATTGTATAAAGGCTCCTTTGATAAAAAAAAAATTGTTTACTACAACTACTAGGCTAATTACTGTTTAGCTCTACAGGACCTTTATACTGAAATGTTTCCCACACCACCTTGTATTGTCTTTCTATGTGTGTGAGTAACTGTATGTTCACTGTTGTGGGTAGATACATACAGCGTACACAGGGCGATGTGTGAAGCTGATAGCGATTACACGCCTCCGCTGTTGTAGAAATCTGCTCCAGATGCTGCAGATACCGTGTTGAGCTGAAAGTGGTAACCAAAGTACGGAGAAATATTCTTCGGGGCTCTGTTGCATAGCAATCAGATTGCTTTCAGTTCTGAGAAATGTCCAGGTACTATTGTGGATTTGAATGATCCATGAAGTGACTTCTTTTCCGAAGCAAACATCGAACTATTTCGCTAGAACTGAACGCTCCCGTCGGAACTGTTCTCAAGCTGGTATTTATTATTAAATGACAATAGAAATATACGCTGGGTGTAGAATAACACGTACCTTCTTGAAATGAACAATATTTTATTGTTCCGTTAACTGATTTCCTTCCATATACACATATATTTTACAGTGTGAATCAAAAACTCGCAATGGCGTCGATTTTTACATCACAAGAATGGCTCTCTTCTTGTAAAAATTACTCCTCAGAAGAAGAAAAGCTCTATATCCTAAGAATAATTATGTGAGCGCTGACCGCCACAGAGTAATAAACAATATCTTTGTCTCTCTCTCTCTCTCTCTCTCTCTCTCTCTCTCTCTCTCTCTCTCGCACTGTCACAGCAAGTTACGCTGCCTGATACATCATAATTGCAGTCAAGACTGTTTTTAACCCATTTAAATGTATTTTGCCTTCTTCTTCTTCTTCTTAGGTCTTAACCATTTGTTAGATTAAAAGCGGTACGCCATTCATTTCTGTCCTCGATCTTCCTCTTGAGAGCGGTATAGGTGGTGCAGCTGATATCCTCCATGATCTGGTTGGTTTATTCTAGCTTCAGACTGCCTCTTGTGTTTTTCCCTTATACTGTCGCTTCAATGATACCTTTAATGATTCCATCATGCCTCAGCAGAGGGCGCATTCATCTGTCCTTTTTGTGTTCGATTAGCTTCAGAAGACAAGGTCTCTTCCTCCACTCTGTGGAGCCCCTCTTCGTTTGATATCTTGTCTACCCACGAAACCTTAGGCATTCTGTGGTAGCACCACATCTCAAAGGCTGTTATTTGATGTTTTTCTGCTTCTCCTAGTGTCCATCTACAGCAGCATACTCCAAACAAATGTATTTACGAGGTTTTTCCTGAGATGTTTGTCTATGCTGCTGGATGTAAAACGATTTCGTCTTTTGTTAAAATCAGGTTTTGCTGATGGATTCGGCTTACAGTATCCTTTCTTGACGTTCCGGCTACTGTAATTTTACACACTAGGTAGGCTAAGGATTCGACGGTCTCCAGTCGGTCATTATTAAGTGAGCACTGAACTACGGTGTTTCGTCTGCCCATCACTAAGATTTTTATTGTACCTTTATTAGTTTTCATATTATAGAAAGAACTCAAGGTGGTCTCCATCTGGGCCAGCATCACTTCTACTTGTTCTGCATCTTCACTTAACACTACGATATCATCAACAAATCTCAGTATGTCTATTTTCTTCCACGAATTTTAGCTCCTAGTTTCTCCCTAACATCATCTATTGCCCTCTGAATGTATCCATTGTACAAGACAGGAGAGAGTGAGCACTCGCGTGGTGCACCTTGCTTAATGGTAGCTTCCTCTTAATGTTCGCCACGTCTTATCAGAACCACCTCTTCTGTACATAGTCTCTGCATTAATCTTCCGTCCTTAAACTTTACGCCAATCTCTCTCGGCATCTTAAAAAGCTGTCGCCAGACTACCTTGTTGAATGCTTTTTTTAGGTCTGTAGGCAATGTATATGTGTTGACCCTTCGTTAGTCTTTTCTCAAAAATTAATCGCAGGCTGAGTGTTGCTTCTCCTGTGCCTACACCTCTTCTAAACCTCGATTAGTCGCCCGTGATCGTTGCACCTACCTGCCTTCTAGCCACCTTAGAATGACAAAGCTCAAAATCTTTGAGGAGTGTGTTACCAAACTAAAGGTCCTATATTGTTCACATCAGTTTGCATATACTTTTTTGGTATTAGCACTGTGACACGTTTTTTAAAGTCTGTGGAGAGCTCCCCGGTTTGGTATAGAGCTCGCATGAGATGTAATAGGTCTTCTTATAGTAGTATTTTAGCTAGAACGCTGATTTTCTCCAAGAGAAATATTCTGAAAAATTACAGAGAGCGGATCGATTGAAGATGGTTATTTTCGCCAATCATGTTCAAGCAGCTACGCAGGGCATACTGCAAGACAAAGTGTTATGCACGTTTGGAATAACACACAGCTATCGGAAATTTAGGCGACCCCAGCGGAAAATCACGTGCGTCACATCACAGGCGAAGATAAATCGAGACAGGACACTGATCGATAGCAAGTCAGGTTCGGATGGGACCCTATCACGGACTATAATGACTAAGGGACCAAATAAAGTGAAATTCTTTGATCCATCGAGCAGAATAAAACTAAAACAGCAGAAGAAAAGAAGGTTGGTTTACATGTACTTAAACAAACCATTCACGTGGAAATAACATAGACATCGTGGATACAGGTAACAGGGTTGAATTAAATGAGCAGTCTGCACAGGCAGAGAACAGAAGGATGTGTCGTGTTATGGTATTTTATCCATCTTCAGCAACTGTGGTTGTGTATATCAAAATAATCAGCAGCCAGTGGTACGAAGGAAATTTAATTTCTCATCCGGTTTCAGGCACTTAATGCCTTTTTCAGAAGGCTCTACAGAAAATATACTGCAATAAGGAGAAGTTAGATAAGAATATTAAAATTAAAGAAGAAAACTTTTAAAAATTGAGAGATAAAAAGTGGTGCCTACTTATAAATATCGCTTTATTTGAGAGTGTCAACAATAAAATTCATGCAGCATACTGCTCTGGTCGTAAAAATACGAGAGCAATAACTAATACAACAAATACTCCATTACAACAGGAAGAGCTCGTAAATGCATACTTGTGGTTCACAGTGCCCGTACAAACATGATACAAAGAAGTACATAGTGAGACAAGTACAAGTGCATCCATAGCGCCACTTGGTGTTGGTGTTAACTTATTTTATTTATCATTGGATTTTTATTGTTACAC
Source organism: Schistocerca americana (assembly GCF_021461395.2). Lineage (NCBI taxonomy): Eukaryota > Metazoa > Arthropoda > Insecta > Orthoptera > Acrididae > Schistocerca > Schistocerca americana. Next base: position 194,129,936 of record NC_060120.1, on the reverse strand, counting down.
TGCTTACGTGCGCTTATATTTTTGTTTATGCTTTATGACAAATATAGTTGTGTACGGTTTTCGTTTTATTGTTTTATCGTACTTTTACCCCCAACTCTGAGACCAACCTCAAGATATGTATATCGTTAGCTGATTAGCTCCAGTTCTGGCATGTTGTCTTGCTTTTGTTTGGCTGCTTTATACAATTTTTTTACAGGTACTATAAACCGTATGTAAGCATTTACAAGCTCTTATTGTATTATGGATTCATATTGTATTAATTATTGATCTTGTACTTTTTAGGACCACAGCAATATGCTGCATGCAACTTATTGTTGACGCTCTCAAATAAAGCGATATTTATAAGTAGGCACCACTTTTTATATATAAGTTATAAGCATGGAAGAATTTTTGTATTAATATTTTTCAAATTTATTTTAATTTTAATATTATTATCTAACTTCTCCTTCTTTGTGGTATATTTTTCGTACAGCCTTCTGAAGAAGGGAACTAAGTGCCTGAAACCGATTAAGAAATTAAATTTCCTTTATGCAACTGTTGGCTGTTCGTCTCGAAATACTTTGTATTGTGGTGTGGTACACGACGTAGATCCCATAAAAATTGATTGTTTTGTTAAGCAAAGGATGAATCCATGGAAAGATGAGTCGCTGAATATTTGTACTGTAGAAAATTATGATTATGAGAGAAAGGAAAATGACAGGTCGTCTTACAAAGAAAGGCCAAAAGAGAAACCAAGGTAAGTCAAAGTTATGTCTATTTGATACCTGACGACACGAGTGTAGATACATTTTATGAAGAAATGAACTCATTAGAAAGATGAGATAAGTACAACCTTTATATGTTAATTGAATTTTCTCATTTTGAGAGTACTGAAGGACGATCCGTTTTAGCTTAAAAAACCATTCAAGAGCCAAGATCACGTAAAATATTTCTTTACTTAAGGCAACTGGTTTCAACAGACTTAGCTGTCATCTTCAGGTCTTAAAATCTTTCTGTTGTAAAACATGTTCATATTATGCTGAACCTCACACACAAGATGACAAGTGGATAAAAATCAGCACATTATAAAGGTTTGTCATTGCTAAAATAATTAAAAACCTAAAACACATTGTACAAAATGCCATGTCCATATAAAAATCGCTCACAGTTTAAAAATTTTTAAAGTAGATTCGCACAGTTTAGAATATGTTAGAATGTGTGCAGCACATGTAAACAGATGTGATACTGTGTCCAAGATTATTTGATGTAACAACCCTCTGCGAGCAATATGTACATGTACATGGCCTTTTGTACAAGTTGCTTTAGGTTTTTAAATATTTTAGCGATGACAAAGATTTATAATGTGCTGATTTTTATCCTCTTGACATCTTGTGCGTGAGGTTCAGTTTAAAATGAATACGTTTTGCAACAAAACGATTTTAAGATCTGAAAATGATAGCTAAGCCTGTTGAAACCGCACGTGTTAAATAAAGAAATATTTTACGCAATCTCGGTTGTTGAATGGTTTTTTATTGACTAACGTCGCAGTAGTCGACACTGGAACAACTTCAGAGGTTTCACAGTTCTTTTATGGGTATGTTATTGGTGACCATAGGGCCTCAAGCTGTAGCAGTGCTGTTTCCTTTATCTTAAATTTCTGCATTATTGTCTGGTCTCCTAATGTTTATAAATCTAGCAACAATACTCTTTAATTATCGATCTGTAAGGGGAGAGGGTGAATGGCACGCAAAACTCTTTTACAGGCTCAAAGACACTACTGAGTGCAGTAAAAAGAGAGATTTTTCTTAACTATCTAACATCAAGAATGCGAAACTTTTAGAAGTTGTGGAATTCACAAACATGAAACAGATCACAAAACAAAATAATGCGTAATAGACGCAGAGATGGGTAATACTAAAACCACATGTTTGTAAAGGAGTTATCACAAAAAGGCTTAAAATATCTTGCATATTGTCAACAAAAACGAGTACGAATTCATTATTACACTTTGCAGACATAAGATGCACTAAAAGTTAAATGAGCATAGAAATTTAAAATTTTATTAAAAGTTACGAGTTAAAATAACAGGTAAGTAAATAACATTACGAGTATACAATATTTTAGGAGATGATCTTGGTGTTCCCCGGTAGTACATTTGTTGTGTGTGGTTAATGACTCTTTCTACATGAGGAAATTGGGGGCAGAATGTTCTTGTAACTGCATGTGTAACCTGTACACAGCTTGTACCCAGGGGGCGTAACAGAGGTGACCAAGAGCAAGGAGCGAAATGAACTGGGGACGATAAATGCTGAGCACAATGACATGGCCATGCGAATGATTCTGGGAAACGGTGTTCAGTTGTTCTTAACTGCAGAAGGACTTCTGGCCGAAGAATTCTCCTCCTTCAGTTTAGATAGGAGGACGCCGGTTCACAAAACCAGTCACCAGTCCATCACGGAACATGGCCAATGGGTGAAAGTAGAAGGAAGAAGCCATTTAAGAAAGACTGCTGTAAACTGAACTTTTGTACAAACAGTGGGAAGGTATCATGTTAGAAGCTGGGGCAACACAGACGGAGTGGCTGGTTTATGTGTCTAGTGGAGCCGGGTTTTTTTCGGTGAACAACAAAAACATATATTTCATGGGCATGACTCTCTTGGAAGCTTAACAGCCTTCTTTCAGAAACTGGAAATGGTCCGCCCAGAAAGATTAGATCACTCCATCAATGAGGGCCTGTGGTCCCATCTAGGTAGATATTTTTTGCCAAAACATGGACAAGCTTACAGTGAGAGCGACGCTTCCCCACTCTGAAATCTTTTTCTCAGACAAGAGACATTTGGAGTCGTTGATTAGCTCCACTTAGGATATGCAAAGTACAGGTTTCCGCCCCCAGTGTGAGAACCCCAGTGCAATGCCTCGATTGGCTACCAGGCCAACAGAACAGCCAAGCGGGTAGATTCAATGAGTAAAGGATAGTTCGATTGGTTTGTGCAATGTGGGGGTGGTTTCGTTTTGCTAGTTCAGCTCCCATAACGAGGCTTGGTGGGAAGTGGGTGTGATTCTTCGAGGACTTTGGTCTTCTGGTCATCCCCAGGTGGAGAACGTAAGGTCTTTCCCAAGTGGGTGAGACTTTTGGTCTGTATTTTGTGGTGGACTAAGAGCCTGTGGGAGTTTCCAGCTGTACTAACAGTGGGACCGCACATCATCTCAGACATATTGTATGTCACGACGGTGAACATATTCATCGTGAATCGATCGTCTGACAGTTCCAACACGCACCGTCATGCCTGTGAATCAAACTGGTTTGGCCAGACCAGCAAACGGATGCACCTCACACTGAAATCTGCTGGGATTTCAGGTCTCTGATAGGGACGTCCCCCTATCTCAAGAAGTCGTTGGAAGTCCCCTGCGGAAATATTGAGTTATGCTGCCTCTACAGCCGTTCATAATTGTGAAAGTGTTCCCCGGATAGGATTTTGTGCACGAATTAACCCATAAATGTTCGACAGGATCAATGTTGGGCGTTCTGGGTGGATAAATCATTCGCTCGATTTGTCCGGAATGTTCTTCAAACCAATCGTCAACAACTGCGGCCCGACGACATGGTGCATTGCCATCCATAAAAATTCCATCGTTGTTTGGGAGCACGAAGACTACTAATGGCTGCAAATGGTCTCCGGGTAGCCGAACTTAACCATTTCCATCCAGTGAACGGTTCAGTTGGACCAGAGGACCGAGTCCATTCGATGTAAACACAGCCCACACCTTTACGGAGCCAGCACCAGCATGCACAGTGCCTTGTTGAGAATTTGGGTCCATGACATCCTGGAGTGTGCGCCACACTCGAACCCTCCCATCATCTTTTAATATTTTTTTTGTGGGATCTAAAATTTAAAAACCTCTCTCACACCGGCCTGATTTAGCTTCACTGATCAGGATAGTAAAAACATGCGTATGTTAAGGGAATTTTCATTCACAAAGCAGGCTTACCACATTCACACAGTTCAATACTGTTCTATCCTGATTAAATTGAGCTTAACTTAAATTCCATAAGGCAGTGAAGCCATTTCGAAGCCTCGGTGCGACGAAAATTGTCAGTCGACCTCCTGAAAACATTTGTAATAATTATTAACTTTCGGTGATCACATGGGGAAGACCGGAGATCTGCTGGTAAGACCGTGTTAGCCTATTTATTTGAAGTAACGCGATATCTTGAGCATACAAAACGGCAGGTTCGTCCAGTGTAAATCAGACGTTCCCCACTGATCCCGTGCAACACAGCGTAGTAAGCAGACACTGTCAATAGTAATCAGTTAAATAATACGCGAACACACTTACTTTAGTTTAGTTCATGTATTAAATTTCTTCTCATACATAATCTCATCAAGATGGCGACTAGCTCAACAATACATACATATACATACTCCTTCTTTCACGACTAATCGGCAAGCATTCCTTCATTCTTTTCATAAGAGAAAACATAGATAGCAGAGAAGCTATTCCATGGAGTAAATGGACGCTCCAAGGAATAATTGGGCTTGAAACTACTTTGCATTGATAATCGGTAAGATAAGAAGAGATATTTCGAGATATGTACTGAGTTATATAATTTATAAAATTTCTGAAAATATCGCGGAGAGACCGCTGCAAGAGACATTACAATCTCTTAGGCCGGTATTACACTATCAAATTTCTTTGTCAAAGATTTGATCAAAGATATGATCAAATATATTTGACAAAGATCTTTGATGTGGCGCTAAAAGGGGGTATTACACTGTCATCATATTTTTCGTCTAAGTTCAAAATGGCTGACAACAACAACTTGTTATTAACCGCAGCAGTTGCATGTACCACAATTTCAACCACAATTTCACTGTGTTTACATACGGAAAGAAGGGGGAAAAAAAGGAAACGTACCCGGGTGAAGCCGTGGGTTTTGCGACGACACGATAAAAGCATTCAACAAAACTTGTTAAGTGAGCTTATAGTGGAGGACGTCAAATAGTACATCAATTACTTAAGAATGGATGAGCATACATTTCTGTATATGCTCGGTGAAGTGTACCTGGTATCCTCATATCGCAAAGCACAATACTCACTTAAGAACTGCTATATCTGCAGAAGATAGACTCACTGTAACACTGCGATTTCTTGCTACAGGAGAGAGTTAGGTCAGCTCAGGTCAGGTCAGGTCTCCAATCTTCTTAATCTATTTTTGTATTCAGTGTGCCTCACACTGTAAAGTGCCTCACCAGCTTCATGCATCCCTATTAATATTGTAGTTGTCGGTACACACCTGTTGTATTTACTGGCAATGTTTATAAAAACACTACAGATGACAGAACGCTGCAGCGATGCTAGCGCTCCACGTGGTAACATGTCACATTGCAGTGAATAGAAGACAAGCGACGCCTTTGATCAAATCTACAGCGAGGCCCTAGATTTGATCAAATATTTGACGACATTTGACAAAGTTCCCTATTACACCATCAAATTTCTTTGACAAAGATATTTGACAAAGATATTGGACAAAGAAATTTGATAGTGTAATACAGGCCTTACCAACTGAAATCGGGACCTATCTGAGCAGGCCACGGTTTAAAAGTCGTCTAGGGTCCAGCCGATATGGTCACGATCCCAGGAGAGGCGACGTCGTGCTGTTAGCAAAGGCTCTCGCATCCGTCGTCTGCTGCCACAGCCCATTAACCCTCTCACGCCGGCGCCGTGGTTGTTACGAGCGCCAGTGCCGCCCGGCCGTGCCCGCTGTAAGGCGCATTTTTCGCGTTCCACGCGTCGCTACTCTGTCCTAGTTTCACACTCCTAGTGTTATCGCAGTTATTGGACTTTATACTATAATTTTATTCAGAAAAATATTTATACAAATCACACATGTTTTTGGTATTCATTTTGAACAAAAACAATTTTCTTGAACGTTTTAGATAATTCGCATAATTTTTTCGTACATTCTATTAGATTCGTGTTTCCGATTCAGCTCTGGTGGGGTGGGTGCTTTATTGTTTATAACGTATATTGAATACTATTTTTGTTTTCTCTTGTTCTATGAAATGAGCGTTGGGCGTCATTGGCAGGGAGGCCCCTTACAGGGCAGGTCCGGCCGCCTTGGTGCTGGTCTTATTACATTCGACGCCACACTGGGCGACCTGCGCGCCGGATGAGGATGAAATGATGATGAAGACAACACAACACCCAGTCCCTGAGGGGGAAAAAATGTCCCAAACCCACCCGGGAATCGAACCCGGGCCCTTTAGGACGGCAATCCGTCACGCTCACCATTCAGCTATTTTTTTTCTTTTTCCTCCTTGATCTCATTTTGTTCTGTATTGTTAGTTGTGTATGTTCGGGGCGGATGTCCCATGACACCCGTTCAGGTTGTCCGTTGAGCCGTTCACTCAGTTTTTTATTAGAGGGCAGCTAACCCCCTGGCCGAACACGCTGAGCTACCGTGCCGGCTATCGCGGCGGACTCTTGTTCAATAATATTTATTTACAATTGATTTACTTTAGATTTCAGCAGGATTACATTGCGAGGATATCATCGCACAGTGTTACATTTCAAAAAGTCTTTTGTGTATGGTTAATCATGAAGCAGGGAAAGGCGCAAAGTGTCGTATTTCATTCCTCACAACACATTTTAGTCTACTTCTTCTTCTTCTGCGCTCTACAGACAAAGCAAGTTCTGCAGCTGCTCCACTCGTCAGCTAGGTGAGGCTCTGCTGTCAGTCTCGAGGGACGTTCTGATCTTTTTCCCCCACTGGATCTTCATTTTTCTACTTCATAGTTTTCCATGGTTCAATCTGCCATTTCTCCACTTCATTTTTTTCCTGTTCGGCGGTTCTGATGCCTCTTCATCTACCTCACTACCTGTAGATTCATCTGCTGTGCACAAATCTAAGTCTGGGGATGTCAGTCGAACAGCCGGAGTAGCAGGTGTACCTGATGTAGAAGCAGCTACAATAGGAGTTTCACGTTCATCGTCAGATTCGGACGATGATTCGCTTTCATAAAGTCACTAACCAGTACGAGAGAAAGAGCTTCCTCCACCGTATATCGCTTATCTGCCACATCACTTACAGTAGAAACTAAGTGAGCTTAACGACACGTCACTTCAGATTAGAAACAAGGCGGGAAACGAGCAGTGCAACTCAAGCGGAACCAACACTTTGAAACTGAATGCAAATGCCGTCTAGTGACTCTGTTGTTAACTACAGACTTTGAACAAAGCCCTTCGATGGTGCATAGGTCAAACTTCCTCGCAAGTCGAGCGTAGTGAACCGGAGAAATATGACGCGGGGCCGAACTGCTACAGCAGTCCACCGGCTGGCCGGCACGTTTGCTCCGGACTTCTACGATTTTGGAAATTTGTGGTAAGTTCTAGGGGACCAAACTGCTGAGGTCATCGGTCCCTAGGCTTACACACCACTTAATCTAACTTAAGCTAAATTACGCTAAGGACAACACACACACCCATGCACAAGGGAGGACGGGAGCAGCCGCGCGAACCGTGGCAAGGCGCCAGTGACCAAAAAATGGTTCAAATGGCTCTGAGCACTATGGGACTCAACTGCTGTGGTCATAAGTCCCCTAGAACTTAGAACTACTTAAACCTAACTAACCTAAGGACAGCACACAACACCCAGCCATCACGAGGCAGAGAAAATCCCTGACCCCGCCGGGAATCGAACCCGGGAACCCGGGCGTGGGAAGCGAGAACGCTACCCCACGACCACGAGATGCGGGCGGCGCCAGTGACCGCACGGCTACCCCGCGCTCCCGACTTCTACAGAAGTTCACCGTAGCGAAAGGGTTAACGCCAGATTTCGCCGCACTATCCTAACGGATACGTTCATCGTACGTCCGACATTGATATCTGCGATTATTTTGTGCAGCTTTGCTTGTCTATTAGCACTGACAACTTTGCATATATCCGCTGCGCTCGGTCGTTAGTTGAAGGCTATCGGCCACTGCCTTGTCTGTGGTGAGAGGTAATGCCTGAAATGTGGTATTCTCGGCGCGCTCTTGACACGATGTATCTCGGAACATTCAATTCTAAACGCCGGAAACCATCACACACGAATCACCTGAGCACAAATGACAGCCTCTCAAACGCACTGCCCTTTTGTACCTTGTATTCGCAATACTCTTTCCATTTGTATATGTGCATCTCGCTATCCCATGACTTTTGTCTCCTCAGCGTAAGTTGATACGTATAATAATAATTCAAGGAAGGAAATCAGCTAGAGCAGATAGCTAAGATTATTATTGTACGGAAAAAGTGAGGGAAGGTGAAATAATGTAGGCAACCGACAATGAACAGCACATTACTAAGATACATAAAGGAGAAGAGACTGAAAGATAATGAAATACTGAAGCAACCGTAAGGCCGCAGATTACTAAGGTAGAGAAGTTGGAATAATGTAGGCAACCAGTACTGGGCCACTGGCTTTAAAACGAACTCCCTGGGTTGGTGGCCAGGTAAGGTGCCAACTTTAGTAAGGAATTCCTTAGCAAGAGGCTTAATGCCGGCATAAGAATTGAACAAAATGGTGAGCTGGTTAGTACTGAGGTAGGAATGTAATATTAAACTTTCTGAGGCAGGTATACTGTCAGAAAACAGGATAAATACTAATCATCATGATAATAAGAATGTAAAGACATGAAAATACGGTAGTATGGGTATAACATTTGAAATATTAACCCCTTCCCCCACTCCCTGGAAATCTAAAGACATTAACTTTCCCTCTAAATTTACTGAAAATCACAAAAATTGGAAATTCTTAAACATATCGATGTTGACAATGAAACGTTGTTGATATATATTTGATATATATTTGATTACTGCTAATAGCAGTAATCAAATATATCGTGGTACAATGTTGTATTGTATATGTTGTATGTTTCTGGGGACCTAGAAACGACGGAGAGGCTCCGTCCCAGCCGCTGCCGCAGTGGTCCACAACCCCACGACGACTACCGCAGTCCACTTCACCCCTCCGCCAGCCCCACACCGAACCCAGGGTTATTGTGCGGTTCGGCCCCGGTGGACCCCCCAGGGAACGTCTCACACCGGCCGAGTGTAACCCCTATGTTTGCGTGGTAGAGTAATGGTGGTGTACGCGTACGTGGAGAACGTGTTTGCGCAGCAATCGCCGACATAGTGTAACTGAGGCGGAATAAGGTGGACCAGCCCGCATTCGCCGAGGCAGATGGAAAACCGCCTAAAAACCATCCACAGACTGGCCGGTTCACCGGACCTCGTCACAAATCCACCGGCTGGATTCGTGGCAGGGACCATGGTACAATGTTACCAGAGTTCCGAATGTTCCTGCAGTGATTACTGTATGTCGACGGCATCACTCTCAATTTGTTGGTTTTTCTGTGGGAAGTTGCGGGAATCATATTTCAGAGGGGGCTTTTTAATGACTGTTTTATTGTAGATGACTTTACCTCTTTACATTTTATAACTTACGTTTCTCTATTTTAACGACAAAGAATATTTTTGTGTCTTGTTTACGATGCCCAAGACTTCCTCCGATGGTGGTATCTTGAAGTTTTATCGATTCAGAATGCTTACGCTATGAATGTACTCCGAAATTTAGCTATTTTACTCCGTGTGACGGAGTTTTAATGGCATATGTTGATTCGTTGTTTGTCTTGTAATCATTTTACCTATGCTTTGCGCTTTGTACGGGGACACTTTTATTTTATTTTTGGGTTCCGTCTTGAGGCGTAGCGCCTTATACCGATCCTGCCTTGGAGGCGGTTAAGTGGGACATGTGACTCAGAGCTGGATAGTGACAGATGGTGACGTGAGACTGGACGCGTACGTAGTTTATGTATCAGCCGATAGAGGACAATATTGGATAGGGGGACTGTGATTTTAGTTTCGATTGTGCCCACTAGAGTGCACTAAAGTAATAGAATGTTTTTCATAAACTGTTCTAGTATTTTCATGAAGTGTTGTTATGTCTTTTTGTGTATGTAAAATGTTATAAATGTGTTTTAGCAGTATGAATGATACGTGAATGTGGTTTAAGGTTAATATGAAGATAATTGTTTAACGATTTATGTAGTGGGATTTAGTGTGGGAACATTTCGAAGAAGTATGGATATGGACAAAGGGGATTTTTGTAGAATAGTTTTGTAAAGTAAGTTTATGATAAAGGGAAAGTTAATTCAGGTATAAATAACAATAGTAAATAACTTTATGCATAAACAAAACTTCAGCATATTAGATAATTACGTCGGTAAAAAGTGCAGTCATCAGGTTTACTATTTTGCGATTTGTTATTGATGAAAAGCGCGGACTGACGTGGAAGAGTGTTGTTTTGCTATTGGCTGTTGAGTAAACTGACCAATGGTAAAGCAATATTCTTCGCGCGCCTTTCTCTGCTGGTAGAGAAGACTTAGAATATTCTAGAGAAGAGTCGGAGCCTAGCCATGAAACAGTTCGGACGTGTGTAGTAGTAGTTCCGATGGAAATGACAAGTTGCCGGATCTAGCAGTGTTTCATACATCAAAAGTGTGGTAAAGTGACGGCATAATTATTCCGGTGGGTGTGTAGAAATTTCGGAATTTTTAAGTGAATTTTGTGACGAGAAAAGACATATATTCCGCGTGGCGTATTGAGCAAGTCGGTGGCTAAAAACTGTGATTGCATTTGGTGCCGACAGACTTAATATTTGATGAGCATTATCAGTCAAAAACAATCAGCATTTTTGTAGCTATTACGTTTTCGGGAAATGCAACACCATAAACTTGCTAACGTGAGTGAAAGAGATTGTGAGTGACTGTGTTTAGACTAGCACGGGCTCGGCAGTGATACTTGTTCACCTAAGTTTCAGAATATATTAATTGAGGACAAAATTTCCAACCTTTCATTTCGTGTGAAAACTTTCCCCCGAAGCGTAGATCAGTGACTTTGATTGCAGCCTGGTTCATGTCGAAGTACAGTAGGTTTCGCTCGGCTTCCCTACTGATGATATGCTGAGACAATGTTCACAGGTAGGTGCAGGTTCGTCGAAAAGGGACGGAAAGAACCGCGCCGCCGCAGTCTGTATTGGTTTGCTTATATGCATTTTAATTACTAGTTTTGCATACTTTTGTTTTTGAAAATGTGCCTTCCAGCCGGTTATGCGCGCCGCCTAGGCACTTCGTGCCGTACTATAAGCAATTTTTCATCTTAATGTTTGTGCGCGCCCCAATAGAGACATTGTGCCGTGTGCGATTCGTACCGCGGTTTTGTAAGCGTGGCCTTATCTTGTACCGCCACGGCGGAGCCAGCTGATGTGCTCAAGGTAACATACGATAAACGTGGAAAATTTTTCCGCCATGTATTTTTACTTTCTTGGCGTTATCCTGGCTGTTTGTCTCCTTCTACTAGGTCCACTTCATGATGTAGATGTTTCATGATGGATGGATTATATATACGATTACATTGGTGTCTATTTTACATTATATGTGGTTGTATGAGTGACGGGTCACGTACCCAACTATTTTTACGTAAGTTTTTATTACGTTTAGTTGACGTTGTCTGCGTAGCCGCGCAAGATAGGACCATGGCATTGTCCTCCATTTGTGTCTAACTGGTTGGTCTATTGTTGTTGTAGACAATCTGATGATGCCTCAAAAGGGTGAAACGCGTCATTGACCGAGACTGTTCTTTTTCTGCAACAAAAATTACACCAGTAAAGCATGGTATCAATACTAAGGTATTCCACGTCTTATTGACTTAAAAGGGGATTAGGTAATTTCGCAAAATGACACGGCTCACCATCTGCACTTGATCTTTCTGTACTAGAGGAATCTCCTCTAGTTTTCTACTAACGATGCATTGTCCTGCGTACTGTCGCCTGGTTCCCTGCCCCATTCTAAGGCACTCAACTTGATCTGCAACTGCATGACTTTAGTTTGTAATTCACTAACCTTAGCCGCTGCTTGCGGCTTTAAAGCCACCCGCTCTGTTTTTCCAATACGGTTGAAAAAACGGGCCGTTTGACACTGCAATCGAAAGATTTGGGTTCGGGAGGGCAATTGCTTTCTAAGGAGGTGATATTTTTCTCCGTATCGGACAGAGAAGCGGCGGGGCACTCGAGGGCGCTACCCACCGAAGCAGTCTGTTCTGCAGACACCTGAGTTGGAAGGGCGGCTGCACCACGGAGACGCGCGCTCAATTCTGTGTCGTCGCCTTCCCCCACCTGACCCCGAACTCGGAGTTCGTATTGTCGCTGCTCCTTCTTTAAACAGCCAACCCCTGCCGGTGTGGCCGAGCGGTTTCAGGCGCGACCGCCACGGTCGCTGCCTCGGGCATGGATGTGTGTGATTACCTTAGGTTAGTCAGGATTAAGTAGTTCTAAGTTCTAGGGGACTGATGACCTCAGATGTTAAGTCCCATTGTGCTCAGAGCCATTTGAACCACCACCGGTCGAGACCCCATCCTACCTCCAAGCACGATTGGAAACTACAATAGCGGTGTATTATAACAAAACAATTTTACTACAATCGCTCCAAGTACACCTAGAAACTACATTAGCGGTGTATTATGACAAAACAATAATTTTACTACAGTCGCTCCAAGTTCGCCTGGAAACTGACGAATTTTGTAGCTCTACCACCAAAGGGAACCACGTTCTAGATGCCAATTATGAGACACGTCACTACGCCTTCACTACGAAAGACGAGGCACGTGGAGACATCATTCGTTAATGCACATTCGAACAACAATTTATTAAAATTACAGAAATTCACATAATTCACCAAACTAGGAAACTTGAAAATGAAAGGTTATACTTACCAATCTCCAGACTGAAATCACTGCAAAGCAATGATTTATATATGACGAAATTTACCAAATATTTTTACACCAATGAGCACGTGAGAGTAAAATTACATAATCTTAGCGGTGCAGGCCTCTAAACAAAATCGAGGAACACCTAAAAGCTTTTAGCAGTGCATGAAATAATTTAAATGAACTCACAGTATCACACATCTGACCCTTAATTGGGCACATCCAGTGACATTTAAATCAATATAAAGAATTTTTTAAGGAAAGATATATGCAACAGCTGTAATTTGAAGGTGTAAATTTTTGAAAGTACTCTGAGCAATCTTCTGGTTTCGCAAGCAGTTCGCACCGGGCGGTACAATCCGTGACACTCTCCAAAAATAGAACCAAATAACCCAAATTAACTTGTTATAAAACGTACACAGAGCTATTATTACAAACAAAATAAAATTAACACGTGCAATATAGCGTGGCAACAAACAGCTGAATCTCACACTCTGCAAATTATACTTAGGGATCAGCTGCTCCCCTTCCGTCAATACACTCTGTCTTACAATATAAGAAAGGACATGTAAAAATTCCTAGTAACAAGTGACATAACACAGAAGTACAGTAAGTCAAACAATTTTGCTGTATTTGCAGGAACTGGAACATTTTTTGTTGCAAAAGTCACTGTACCAGGCTCAATAAAACAAACCCATTAATATCTTTTGGAGCTCAGTCTGGGCCAACTCCATAAGGAGCACCCGCAAAAACCCAAACGAAGCGTTAAAGATCAGACCAAAACTTTATACTGTTCACAACTGCAAAATTTACTGAATATAAGGTCACAAATCCTTATTCAGTACTCTCACCGATGGACCAACGGCATGAACCGCAAGTATGTAGTTAGTAGGAAGCTTTACCACAGGAGGCTGAATATTGTGAAACAAATCAAGTGATTTAAATAGCAAGATGGTAGCTAGCAGTCATCAGATACTCTCCGAGGTCCACCCAGTTAACGAGTCTTAGCCACGCTAGCGCACCTTGCAAACACTTGGCTACTATAACCAATTAGAACTGCGCTGCTGCACTGCTAAATGTAAGCAACGTAAGCAACCACTTTAAAAAGCTTCTCACCGTGTACTCATGGAGAGACGTAAACATGTAGCTTGTAACATGACGGCACGTAGAGTAAAACTGTGACACAGATAGCGGTTTGCAGCACCAGCAAACCTGATTTTAGTATTTTCTATCGCGGTGGAGAAGGCCCCTGTTCTACATCTACGTCTATGCTCTGGAACCCATTGTGAGGTGCATGGCAAAGAGTACATCCCATTATACCAGTTATTACGGTTGTTCCCTGCTCCATTCACGTACGGAACGTGTGAAGGATGATTGTTTGAATGCCTCTGTGCTTGCAGTAATTATTCTAGACTTATTCTCACGATCCCTGCGTGAGCGATACGCAGGGGGTTGTTGTATATCCCTAAAGTAATCTTTTAAAGACGGTTCTTGAAACTTTCCTAATAGGCAATCTCGGGATAGTGTACGCCTGTCTTCATAAGTCTGCCTTTTCGGTTCCATCAGTATCTCTGTGACACTCTCCCATGGATTAAATAAAACTGTGATCATTTGTGCTGCCCTTCTCTGTATACGCTCAATATCCCTCATCAGTCCAACTGATACGGGTCCCACACACTTGAGCAATAGTCTACAATGGGTCGCACGAGTGATGTGCAAGCAATCTCTTTTGTAGACTGATTGCACTTACTCAGTATTCCACCATTTAACCGATGTCTACCACCTACTTTACCCATGACTCAACCTATGTGATCATTCCATTTCATATCCCTACAAAGGTATTTGTACCACTTGTCCGATTCCAACAGTGACTCAGTGATATTACAGTCATAGGATACTACGTTTTTTCGTGTTGTGAATTTCAAAATTTTACATTTCTGAACATTTATAGCAAGTTGCCAATCTCTGCGCCATGCTGAAATGTTATCAAGATGTGACTGAATATTTATGCAGCTTCTTTCAGATAACACTTCATTATAGATAACTGCATCATCTGCAAAATGCCTGATTTTGGTATTAATATTGTCTGCAAGGTGATTAACATACAACGTGAACAGCAAGAGCCCAACAGGCTTCCCTGGGGCACGCCCAAAGTTACGTCTACCCTCTGACGATGGCTCTCCATCCCAGGTAACGTGCTGCGTCTTCCCTACCAAAAAGTCCTCCATCCAGTCATGAATTTCACTTGATACCCCATATGATCGTACTTTTGACAATACGCGTAAGTGAGGTACTGAGTCAAACGCTTTTCGGAAATGAAGAAACACTGCATCTACCTCTTCTAATAATTTCCGGGTATGCAGCCGGATCCCGTCGACATTCTGCCACGACATTTCGGCCCAGAGACGTCAGGTCATCATCAGGTGAGTACACAACTACTGAAGAGCCCAGGTGCAGTCGCGGTATTTATGCCGAATCTCGCGCATGCGAAATGTGCTGGCATCCTACAGCGCATGCGTCAGGTGTTGACATGCGCAGCATAGCCGAGTTGTACGTGCTGCCCTCGGTGGTGAAAATAGTCATTGAGTATCGAATGACACTGTCGATTCCGCTGTGATTGTATAATTTTAACAGGATTCCAATTTTTATCCAGCTGAAAGCCGTTGTCACGATTTATAAGGTTATTGGCAAGACGTATTTCCACTGATTCCTTGATTACGGAATCCCAAAAACCGGAAACCGGGGCTAAAATTTTTTGTTCCATTGTATTCCATTGAATGTCCCAATGAAATACAGTGCTCTGCTACTGCCGATTTTGACGGTTGCCGCAGACGGGTGTATCTTTTATGTTCTATACATCGTTCATGGACAGTTCTTGTCGTATGGCCAGTATATGCAGAGCCACATTCACAGGGAATTTTGTAGACGCCTGCTTTCTTCAGTTGTAAATCGTCTTTAACGGATCCAACCAGGACCCGGTTCTTTGCTGGTGGACGGAAGATAACCTTTATTTTATTTTTCTTCAGTAATCGGCCTATTTTCGAAGACACATTCCCGGCGTATGGAAGGAACGCAGTTGATTTAAAGTCGTCATCTGCGTCCTCAGTGCGTTGCTTCTTGTTATGATAGTTGCGCATGGCAGAAATATCGTGGCAGAATGTCGACGGGATCCGGCTGCATACCCGGAAATTATTAGAAGAAGAAATACGCCGGGAAAATTTCAGAAGTCACTGCATCTACCTGGTTGCCATGATGTTTTCGAAAACCATGCTGGTTGGCACTGAGAAGGTCATTCTGATCAAGATACCCCATTATGTTTGAGCTCAGAATATGTTCTAAGCTTAAACAACAAAGAGATGTCAAGGATATTGGACGGTAGTTTTGTGGATTACTTTTACTACCCTTGCTGTAGACGGATGTGACCCGTACCTTTTTCCAAAAACTGGTCACGGTTTTGTGTTCGAGGGATCTACGATAGATAATAGTGACAAGAGGGGCTGACTCAGCCACCGATTCATATTAGAATTTGACAGGGATTCCATCGGGGCCTAGAGCTTTGTTCAATTTTAACGATTTCAGTCACGGCGCAAAGCGGCAACGCGCTCGTTGTCAAAAGCACAGCCGCCAACCCGGGGTTTCCAGGTGCTTGGCACGCCCCATGATCTTTCCTGCTAGGCCACACCTGCCTCCTTGGTGGACTGTCTATGAGAGAACGAGCTCGTCAAGGCCTCTCAGAAGCCAGCCGTGGATGCCCTCAAGCCAAAGGTAAGCGCGCACGAAAACCTGGCACGATCGAATAGATTTGCGACAGGGCTGAGCCGCCTCTTCAGACTATAACGGTTGTCACAAAGTGCCGCTCGTGTACTGTTCCCTGCTTTTCCGCCATGGCTCCCTGGTAGTAGCAGGAGAAATTTTCTGGGGAAGAAAATCGTCAATTCCCCACAGATTACCTAACGAGGAATTGGGTGCATAAGAAAACATCAAGCGTGATCGAGTACTCAGGTGACTTTTACGTCTAGCTGTATTACACGTTTATACAAACCAGTTTAATGTCTCATCCCACCTCGCCCCATTGCTATTATGATACCCAGTGACAGCCCCCTTAGCTAACGGTTGACTCACACCACAAAGGAAGCGTTAGAGTAACACGGGGTGATCCAATGGAGTTTAACCCCCCAAGCCGAAACTGAAGTTTTTAAATTCCTTAGACGTAAACGCAGACATCGTCGTATTTCCTGCACGGCGGCCAGTATTTCGACCAGTTGAACGGCGTGGCTATGGGAAGCCCATTAGCTCCATCCATAACCAACCTTTTTTTTATGGAAAAATTTGAAGACATCGCCTTGGACACGACTCCAGCTAAGCCAAGTTGCTTTTATCGTTACGTCGATGACACTTTTACCATCTGGCCCCATGGTCGTGAAAAATTGAGAGAATTCTTAGAACACCTGAACAGCATTCACGGCCACATCAAGTTTACGATGGAAGTCGAGACAGATGGTGCATTATCCATCCTTGACGTCCTTGTTCGACGGAAGACCAATGGGCACCTCAGCCACAGTGTCTACAGGAAACCGACACACACAGATCGGTATCTGCACGCTGCAAGCTACCACCAACCGGCACAAAAATGTGGCGTTCTGAACACCCTCGTTCATCTTGCTGAAGTTGTCTCAGACCCTGAAAGTCTGCCACTAGAACTGAGCCACCTCCGAAAAGTCTTCCGGGAAAACGGGTACAGCCACGGACAGGAGTCACAGGCTATATCTGGTGTGGCACGCAAGAAACACACCAACAGAGAAAAGAGCACCACCGAAGAAGAAAGCAAGAAACTTGTGTTTTTGCCTTTCTGTGGTACAGTGTCGGGAAAGATTAGCCGGCTCCTGAAGAGATATAACATTTCATCGGTGTTCAGGCCCCCAGCAAAAATTCTACAGCTCATGAGGTTTGTGAAGGACGATCTAGGGATTAGAACGCCTGGGGTGTACAAGATACTATGTCAGTGTGGCTGTTAATGCGTCGGCCAAACAGTACGTACTGTGGGGCAGCGCCGGACGGAACACGAGAGGTGCTCACGCCTTCGCTATCCAGAAAAATCAGCCGTGGCAGAACACGCCTTAGAAAATGGACATCGAATTCTATTCGACGAAACATCTATCGTTATGAGGACGAAGGGATTTTGGGATAGCATCATAAAAGAAGCTATCGAAATAAAAACCTCTGAAAACACCATCAACAAGGACGGCGGTTTGCAGCTCAGGACAGCCTGGGACCCGGCCATCGCGAGGCTAAAACGGGAGCGACGGACGCGGGACGAAAACATTACCATATATGGCGAGGAAGGGAGCACCTGTGATGTCACAGCCAGCAGTGCGGCTACATGGCGATACAGCAGTCATTCTTTCCACTTGACAGTGACTGAGGAGAGCTCGGTCGAAAGCTCGTGGGATTTCAACCACCTGACGCGGCTGGAAGCCGGAGAAAATTTTATTAATAAGGAGCCACATTGTGGCACTGTGTCAAGTTACCATTGGTCAGTTAGTACAGTGTGGCGACATGTAGCTCAGAATGACATGTACGCAAAACGATTGCGAAACGAGCTAGCCGTATCCAGAGGAGAACTGCACCACATAGCAGCAACAGCCACTACAGGCAGGACGATATGACAACACGAGGGCAAGACTCTTGAAATGAGCTACGTGACTGAGTGCGTGGTTTTAGTGTAACAAATGTACTCCAGAGCCTTATAAGTAGTAGCAGATTTTGAGGCAGAGGCATTCGGAGCCCAGCGGCACCACAATGATGCCAGGTCCATATTAGGCAGTGGGTCAACTGGGCACTGCCAGCAGCAACCACGGGTTTGAGGACGTGTGGGGCCAGCCACAGCTAGCACTGAGCCTCCTTGCTGGACCGGACTTAGTGCCATGGAGCCGCTGTCCTGCCATCGATGCCTACTGCTGTCCGACTGCTGCCTGAGGGCAGTGGGTCATTCCCCATACACAGGTGTCTTCCTTCACCTACATGGTGGACATTGCCAGACCTGAGTCAACTAAGTGTAGGTGTCCACCATTGCAGGTCGCTGTCGCAGCACAACATGGAGCACTGCTGATGTCAAGCTCATGGCGCACTGTCAGGTCATCAGCTGTCACTCTGACATCGGCATCGCGGGGCGTTGTCGCTAGTCCTTCTCACTATGGTGAGAGTTGATGACACTGAACCTTTGCCAGCCTAGTTTGCTGGAGTGGTGGGGCGTCTCTGCCTCGCATTGCTAATGACATAACGTTTATCTGAAGTTAATAAAGCATTGTTTTTCGGTCATATGTGAATCTGCTGGGTCCCACTGGGCCACAACCACACCACCCACCCTAGAGAGTGCTGCCAGTACTCGTCAGTGGTGTCAGTAGGAGATAAAACCCATCACATTATAAGTTGGGTGGGGTAGGAGGTAACGATATAAGACCACTGTGAGCCATGTCGGAATCAATCCCACGCACCACGCCTTTGTATGCAATTATCTATACCTAGAGGGCGTCCATGGGCGGCTTCTAAGCGGTCTCTGGCGAGCTTGGTCTGTCTCAGACAGTCCGCCGAAGAAGCAGGTTCTTAGCTGCGAAGCTCGTGGAACGTGCGAAGCACGTGGCGGTCCGGGGTTGCTGGCTGTGCTTTCGACAGCAGGCGTGTGGACCGCCTTCCGCCGTAGTTAGTGGTATCGCTTGATGTGGGGCATTTTCCACCGCAGCCTAAGGACTGGTGTTGCAAACATCCGTCTGTGCCAGAATACTGCTCTGTGAGCTACCACGGGACCGCAAGCTGCAAGTGTATGTCCCTCCTTTAGTGGCAGGTGAGGAGCTATGAAGTGATTGCTTACATTTAGCAGTTCAGCAGCGCTGTTATAAGTGCAGTTACGACACGTTATGCCAGCCGAGTGCCTTGAAAGGTGTGCTAATTTGGTTACTGATCGTTAACTGGGTGGACCTCTAAGAGAAGCCGTATCCACTATCATATTGCTATTTAAATCTAGAAGGTATCAGAAAGATTATATAATGGTAAGACAGAGATTTATGGACCAGCTTTTAAATTGTAAGACATTTCCAGGGGCAGATGTGGACTCTGACCACAATCTATTGGTTATGAACTGTAGATTAAAACTGAAGAAACTGCCAAAAAGTGGGAATTTATGGCGATGGGACCTGGATAAACTGACTAAACCAGAGGTTGTACAGAGTTTCAGGGACAGCATAAGGGAACAGTTGTCACGAATGGGGGAAAGAAATACAGTAGAAGAAGAATGGGTAGCTTTGAGGGATGAAGTAGTGAAGACAGCAGAAGATCAAATAGGTAAAAAGACGAGGGCTAGTAGAAATCCTTGGTTAACAGAAGAAATATTGAATTTAATTGATGAAAGGAGAAAATATAAAAATGCAGTAAATGAAGCAGGCAAAAAGGAATACAAACGTCTCAAAAATGAGATCGACAGGAAGTGCAAAATACCTAAGCAGGGACGGCTGGAGGACAAATGTAAGGCTATAGAGACTTATCTCACTAGGGGTAAGACAGATACTGCCTACAGGAAAATTAAAGAGACCTTTGGAGAAAAGAGCTCAGATGGAAACCCAGTTCTAAGCAAAGAAGAGAAAGCAGAAATGTGGAAGGAGTATATAGAGGGTCTATACAAGGGCGATGTACTTGAGGACAATATTATGGAAATGGAAGAGGATGTAGTCGAAGGTGAAATGGGAGATATGATACTGCGTGAAAAGTTTGACAGAGCACTGAAAGACTTGAGTCGAAACAAGGCCCCAGGAGTAGACAACATTCCATTAAAACTACTGACGGCCTTGGGAGAGCCAGACCTGACAAAACTCTACCATCTGGTGAGCAAGATATATGAGACAGGCGAAATACCCTCAGACTTCAAGAGGAATATAATAATTCCAATCCCAAAGAAAGCAGGTGTTGACAGATGTGAAAATTACCGAACTATCAGTTTAATAAATCACAGTTGCAAAATAGTAACGCTAATTCTTTACAGACGAGCGAAAAACTGATAGAAGCCGACCTCGTGGAAGATCAATTTGGATTCCGTAGAAGTATTCGAACACATGAGGCAATACCGACTCTACGACATATCTTAGAAGAAAGATTAAGGAAAGGCAAACTTACGTTTCTAGCATTTGTAGACTTAGAGAAAGCTTTTGACAATGTTGACTGGAATACTCTCTTCCAAATTCTAAAGGTGGCAGGGGTAAAATACAGGGAGCGAAAGGCTATTTACAATTTGTACAGAAACCAGATGGCAGTTATAAGAGCCCGGAGTATGAAAGGAAAGCAGTGGTTGGGAAGGGAGTGAGACAGGGTTATAGCCTCTCCCCGATGTTATTCAATCTGTATACTGAGCAAGCAGTAAAGGAAACAGAAGATAAAATTTGGTGTAGGTATTAAAATCCATGGAAAAGAAATAAAAACTTTGAGGTTCGCCGATGACATTGTAATTCTGTCAGACACAGCAAAGGACTTGGAAAAGCAGTTGAAAGGAATGGACAGTGTCTTGAAAGGAGGATATAAGATGAACATCAACAAAAGCAAAACGAGGATAATGGAGTGTAGTCGAATTAAGTCGGGTGATGCTGAGGGAATTAGATTAGGAAATGAGATACTGAAAGTAGTAAAGGAGTTTTGCTATTTGGGGAGCAAAATAACTGATGATGGTCGAAGTAGAGAGGATATAAAATGTAGACTGGCAATGGCAAGGAAAGCGTTCCTGAAGAAGAGAAATTTGTTAACATCGAGCGTAGATTTAAGTGTCAGGAAGTCGTTTCTAAAAATATTTGTATGGAGTGTAGCCATGTATGGAAGTGAAACATGGACGATAAATAGTTTAGACAAGAAGGGAATAGAAGCTTTCGAAATGTGGTGCTACAGAAGAATGCTGAAGATTAGATGGGTAGATCACATAACTAATGAGGAGGTATTGAATAGAATTGGGGAGAAGAGGAGTTGGTGGCACAACTTGACAAGAAGAAGGGACATGTTGCTAGGACATGTTCTGAGGCATCAAGGGATCACAAATTTAGCATTGGAGCGCAGCATGGAGGGTAAAAATTGCAGAGGGAGACCGAGAGATGAATACACTAAGCAGATTCAGAAGGATGTAGGTTGCAGTAGGTACTGGGAGATGAAGAAGCTTGCACAGGATAGAGTAGCGTGGAGTGCTGCATCAAACCAGTCTCAGGACTGAAGACCACAACAACAACAACATTTAATTCATTTGATTTGTTTGACAAGGTTCAGCCTCCCATGGTAAAACTTCCTTCTAATTACATACTTGCTGCTTACTACGTTGATCCTTTGGTGAGGCAAGTGGATAAGATCATACAATCTGACATTCAGTAAATTTCGCCGATGTGAACAGCGTAACTTTTGGTGTGACTTGTAACGCTCCGTCTGTGTTCTTGTGGCCAGCCTTATAGAACTAGTCCAGCCTCTTAATATCAATGGAATTGTCTATTTAAGATCAGTAGTGCAGGTCTTGCAAACAAAAAATTTTCTACTTCTTGTACATGAAGATAAATCATACAAGGGTTGGAACTTTAATAGTGGCAACGATTTGTTTACAGCTCGTACAAAATAGATACGTGTTTCAAAGTTTTACTGACCGTCAAAGTAGTCACCAGCATTATGTATAACTCGTTTCCAGCGATGTGGAAGTCGTAGGATACTCTTAGCAGTGCCAGTTGTGTTGACAGTTCAGGTGGGGCGGTCTATTGCCCGACGAATTTGTAGCAGTTCTGAAGCGAATGCCGTGAAGTGTTTCCTTCAGTTTAGAAATCGAGTTGAACTCACGAGGGCGTAAGTCAGGAGAGTGCAGTAGGTGGTATAGCACTTACCAGCCCCATCAGTCAAACAAATCAATAACAGCTTGCACTGTACGTGCTTGAGCATTGTCCTGCAAAATGATGGTCGGATCCTGCAGAAAGTGTCATCACTTCTGTCTCTACGCTGTTCGTTTTTGGAACACAACCTACGACCAGCTTAGAGACAGCTTGGGAAACATATTTGCCTTTTGTGGTGAGTGCATATAATTTGAAGATACACAATAGCACCAGGCTGTCGCCATTCAAAGGAGTTTTACCTCAGTACAAGGTGAGCCAGTGGTAAATAATGTCAAGTCCATATACTCCAAAAGGGAAGACAAAGAAGTTTCTGACATGGCATTAGGGACCATGGCGAGTGAATGGAACCATCTCACATGTGAATATGGAGCTACAACTGCCAACGAGGTCAGCAGTTGTACATGTCAGGCATCTACAACCATTCATAGGTACGCCAGAAGCAATTCCAGGGAGAATATTAGTGGAACCAAGGAAGAAAGCGAGAAAGAAGGAAGGAAAGAATGAACGACAGGAGGAGGAGACCTATATATTTCATATACCGTGTGCACTAACGTCTAGGAAGTGTGTTTTGTTATGATCCTGGCGATTCTGGTAATTTTTTTCAGTATGAGTTAAAATAGTTAGGATAGTTGGGGGTACAGTCATGTGTCTATGTTATGGTACGAATCGTGTGTAGAAATTGTATGAAGGATCCTGGTCAATACACAGTGTGCGGATTTCAGTCGGAAATTGTTACTATTGCAGAGGTTTTCAGAAGCAAAGTAACCCTTTAGTTGGTCAATGCACAGTGTGCGGATTTAAGTCGGAAATTGTTTCTATTGCAGAGGTTTTAAGAAGCAAAGTAACCCTTGAGTTTTATAGGTATGAATATATTAGGACCATTCAACCAAACGCGTTTTGTGTTAACCATCACAGATCATTTTTTTGCCAATGTCAGTCCAGCAGACGTCACGGTTACGCAAGTGTTGGTGAATAGTTAGGTATTGAAGTTTGGAGCGCCAGAAACAATAATAACTGATCACAGAACAAATATTATGTCAGACTTCTGAGGGAAGGGGAGATGATGAGGGTCACTGTCCTCAAGTTGCCATTCGGTGGAAACAAGGAAGAAAGGATGCTACTTTTGATGGTGTTGTACCTATTCACTTGGGTGAGTAGGGGTGCTGCAGAACCATCGTCTAGATGGAGGAGTTTTGTTTTCCAGGCAACAGGATGTGTTACTATTTAGAAAAAAATGGAAATTAAGTTTGGTATTCAGTGTATGGGAGCTGAGGAGTGAGAATGGGGGGGGGGGGGGGGGGGTGGAGGAAGTGTTTGCAGGGTTGCAGCAGTTAGCAAGTGGTAAGGGATTAAAGGGACGTATCGGAAGAACACAAGAGGTTGCTCATGGCATGTGTGCAATTAAGGAAGCAGATACAGTCAGTAGTGGGGGAAATGTTGTGTGAGATGCAAACTGTGAAGAGGGTATGGATAGTCGGTGGATGCAGGATACTAAGGACAATATTTGTGAAGGCAGAAGCAAGTGACATAAATGAATAGGACAGCAAAAGCCACAAGGAAATTGGCAGCACGCAACAGGGCAATTGTCGGGTGGCATTCCATGCACACCATAAACTTGGAGAGCAACGTCTTGATGAACAAATTCATGCTTTAGCATCTAATTAGAGAGATAACGGAGTATGCCAGAACATCAGCTAACACTCTAAATCAGGATTTAGAGGCGGTGCAAGCAAGGATTCAAGTAGTAGATACAAGAATAACATTAATAAGATTGCTGCACTCACTAGGGGATAGTCTGTGGGATGCACGAGTGGAGTTGATAAATTTGTACGAAGCTTTTCATCAGGTGTCATTTGCGCAGTTGAGTCCAATCTTGTTATCGCCTCAGCAATATTTGAAAGGGTTGAGGTTAATGCGGGAAGAATTACCAGCCAAAGTACAGTCAGTAGTAGAGCCTACCTTTCTATTACCATGGCGTAATCTTGAAACTTAAAACATATAATACGGTTGTACATATTAGTGAAAATTCTGATTGCAGATAAGTATGCATTGTGCAAGTGTTACACAGTGCACATCTATCCAGTGAGGGTGGAAACAGTGAGAAAATCTGTGCAAATTAAAAAGGATGGGGTGTTACTGATAGCGTAAGATGAGGATTGGCACGTGGCAATGACTGAGGAATAGTTGCATCGGTACCAGAGCAGTGGAATTCAGATGGGAGGAAGTACTTGCGGCATGCAGTTCTTCAGGGGCAAGGTTGAGGGTCATTCATGCCGAAATGAGGCGATAGAAACAAAACTAGCGAACAGGGCTGTATTGGGTGTGTTCAGTGTACGACAACATAGTAGTGGTCACGAGTTGCTATGAGCAAGTGAAGCTCATGGTGGCCAGGCTCTTAGAACTAAGAGGTAGTGCGTTGCTTATGAACGAAACTATGTATGACAGTGCAGGACCACTTTTCATTTACCTGCTACAACAACTGATGTTTGTTAAATATAACGCAACTGCAGTTGTTTTGGCAACATGAGCCGTTGGAGATGTTGCCTAAGAAAAACCTTACCTTCTTGAATGATACTTGGGAAGCAAGCCTAGTCCATTCAGACGACAGCTGCACAGCAGTGGCGGAACACTGCGGAACAGATAATGCGCAACATGGAGCAGTATCAGGATGGTACACAACGAGTATCTGCGACCTTGAGTGTTGCAATTCCTGGCGCAATGATGATTCTGATTTTGCTCTGCATACCTTTTGTTTACCTGAGACGATGAGCCATATAGAAATCTAATCTGTGGGTAACACAGGTTCTAGTGGATTGTGTCGTAAGTAAAGGGAGATGGAGAGTGTATTTGTAGAGTGAAGAGGATAAGAGGCAGGTATAAAATTTTAGTATAGCAAATGTATAGTATCTGAAGTTGACAGCTGAGTATTAAGTTGGAGAACTAGTCCTAAGGAAGACCTGATTGGCCTGGTTTCCCTGTGGAGGAGGATAATGTAGTATCACTACCCAGTTTTAGTGGAACTTGTTATAATTTGTAACAAGCCATGGTGTAACATTGCCTCAAGCTACCACCGGTCGGTAAGTGCAGTGTAGTGACAGTGGGTCAGAATAAAATGTACGCAAAAGGATTGCTAGCCATACTCAGTGAAAAACTGCACCGTGCTGTGGTAATAGCCGTGGCGGGCAGGATAATTTCACCACACTAGGTCAAGATGTTTGTTATGAGCTACACAACCAGGTGCAAGATTTTAGTGCAAAAATTCTCTTCATATTCATATAAATAGCAGCCGATTTTGAGGCAAGGGCATTCAGAGTGCAGCAGCACAAGAAAGACGCTAGATCCACGCCAGGCAACGAGAGCTGGCAGCTGTACCCATGGGTTTGAGGCCAGGTCAGACCAACCGCCACCAGCACTGAACCTTCTTCCCAGACTTGGTGCCATAGCGCTGCCGTCGTCTGTGCCTGCCGTCGTCTGACTCCTACCAAAGGGCAGCAGGTCGTGCCCTGTGCACAGCAGCCATCCTTCGCCCTACAGTGGACATCGCAGGAACTGAGTCACCTAACTGCATGCGTCTGCCACTGCAGGACACTCTCCCAGCACAACACGGAGTGCCGATGATGTCAAGACCATGGCCCACTGTCAGGCCATCAACCATCATTCTGACTGACGACAGCATCGTGGGGCGCTGTCGCTGTTCCTTCTGATCAGAGCGGAACCTGACGCCCGCGAGCCTCCGCCAGACTGGGTTTCTGGAGTGAAGCGTGTCTGCCTCGCACTGCTAACGACGTAATGTGTACCTGAAGTTAATAAAGCATTGTTTCTCTGTATTACTGGGCTCCACTGCCCCATAACCACACCACTCACCCTACCGAGTGTGCTTGTACTCAATAGAAGTTTCAACTGTTGCGGTTACTCCTTGTAAGATATAGTTTCAGGACGCTGCTGATGCAACTCCACGCCTCCACATAGAACACGGAGCTCTTGCAATATTTCCGCATCAGCAACATAACTCGGCCAATCGCTACGGACCCCAAACGTCGATCTTGAGAAACTAATACACTACCGAAATTAATCATAACTTCCTACATGCTTCAGGACTAACATTGTGTAATTAGGCATGTTAAAGTAAGATTAAACGTATTGATTCTGTGGAAACTGACGTGTTTTAATGCCTACGATTTGTCGATTCTTTTATTCTCTTTTTTGGCTCCTTTCCATAAACTACATCCCTGTTGAGCTTTTCGTTGAAATTGTATGATGCTAGTTGGGGATTGCCTCCCACCAGGACTAGGAAGACCACCGTATCGGATGGCACACGCTCCCCATTGCAAGCTCGAATTACCAAACTGTTAAAAACAACTCGCAGAGATGTTCAGTGGCACGTATTTTGCGTATGCTCTTTGTGTAGGGGAGATATCAAAACGGAAATACTTGCAGAAGAAATGATGTAGGCTTCATCTCAAAATGTTTAATTTCTTTCACCTAATTGCGTTCCCTTGCCAGAGCTTAAATTTTTCAAATTACTCCACGCTTACGCAAAGGGTCATCTCAAAATATTTAATTTATTTCATCAACCTCATTTCATATAAATTCTTTGCCTTGCTAGTGCTTAACTTTTTCAAATCACTCCGCAGTTATGCAAAGAGTGAGGTGTCTAGTCTCCATGCCTATTTGTACTTCTGGATTTACACTATTTATGTGACACTCAAGAGTCCGCAGCTCGTGGTCGTGCGGTAGCGTTCTTGCTTCCCGCGCCCGGGTTCCCGGGTTCGATTCTCGGCGGGGTCAGAGATTTTCTCTGCCTCGTGATGACTGGGTGTTGTGTGATGTCCTTAGGTTAGTTAGGTTTACGTAGTTCTAAGTTCTAGGGGAATGATGACCATAGATGTTAAGTCCCATGTTGGTCAGAGCCATTTGATCCATTTTTTGACACTCAAGTTCTTCGAGAAGCAGTTGTCTCGAGAGACAAGTTGATGTATGCAGTGACTATCTTCAAAGCATTATTAAACCTTTCCCATAGTCTCCCAGATGAAATGAAATTACAGTTAGCATTGTGCACTGAGTCAGATCCGGTTACAAGTGCCGTATTATTTAAAACATCCATCTTTTTTAACAATTACACCCTGATAATTCACATACGAATGCTGTGACAGCCTAGAGCGGTTGTTAGTTTGAAACAATAGAGAAATAAACTAGGAATAAAATGCACCAGCTACGATATAATGCATTGAAATTCTGTCCCACACTCTCCTAGGGTGACCTGGATCCTCCTTGCCTTGAAAATTAAGAAGTTTATTCATAGAGCGCTTTTTGCTGTTATTGACGAAGCGTCACCAGCAGTTCCATTGTAATTGTTATGATTAGACAAAACTTTTCGTTTGCTTGGTTTTTATGGAATGAATGGCAGTTTTGCTTAAGAATGACGCAACTGACACATTACTGTCGGCGCATTTTGTCCCTTTGAAACGTCCCCTTAGAAAAATTATACATGACTGTGCTTATAAACCTCTTACATTATTTGATTTTCAAACAGCTGAGCAAAACTGAACGTACTCAGACATTACTCTCGTTACTTATTCTGATCAACACTAAACTGACACACAATATTTTTTGGCGCAACGCAATCTGACTTTCAAAAATCCCTACAACAGAATGGCCCTGACTCAATTAACCTATACGTTTCACAAATCACGTACCTCACAAAAATCTTCGTTACTCTAACTACTGCAATACAGCGAGCGCCACTACTGCCAGCTAAATAAAACATTCAAACTACTGAAGGCACTAACTACTGGTAGGTATAGTTAGCAAATGAAAGATTTTGATAGAGAACAAACAATGTATTTACCTTAATAGTGTTCAAAAGTCATAATATATATATCAGTCCATGATATCCAATCTTACGAATTTAACTGTCTCTGACCGACATACGTCCAGATCGTCCGCTCTCAAGATTCCGCCGTCTCTCTCCCCACATCCACTACTGCTGGCGGCTCACCTCCAACTGCACAACGCTACGTGCTGTTAACATCCAGCTGCCCAACACTACAATGGCGAACAACAATGCAAACTAGCCACAGACTGCACACAGCACAGCCAGTGATTTTCATACAGAGCGCTACGTGGCGTTACCAATAAGAAAAACCTAAACAGCCTACTTACATAGCCCCCATGCTCCCCACAAAAAATTTTACAAATTGCTTTGGGCACTGGCCAGTACATATTTGTTAAATTTTTTTCACAATTACAATACCAAAGAAATCAAATGCACATACTTATTGATACAATGTTGGTCAAAAGCTAAAATTTTCTCACAGCCCATAAAGACAGTAAAATTGCAGTGTTTTTCTCAAAGTCTAAGCAGTAAAATAAAATGCACACAGAAGTAGTGGATTTCCATGCAGTCTTGAAGAAGTAGTGTTGTCCTTCCAACGGAAAGACAGTGCTGACTCTTGACATGCAGACAGGTAACGGGTCACAACAGAGCAAACCCACAGCAGAGTCAGTCGACGTTTTGAAGAATATTGGTAGGTAGGTCATCACAGAGCAGACCCACTGTAGTCCTAGTAGAGATTATGGTATTGGTGGGCCACCAGAGGTGCAGACCCACTGCACTCCTTGTATAAATAATGGTATTGGTGGGCCATCGAAGGTGCAGACCCACTTCAGTCCTTGTAGAGATTATGGTATTGGTGGGCCATCGAAGGTGCAGACCCACTTCAGTCCTTGTAGAGACGGCCAGCAGCCATCTGTTGCGACTGTGCAGGTGCACAATCATCATCGAAGAGTCTTGTACTATATAGCAAGTCCATTACCACCACTTGTGCACTCACAAAGTTTTTGGAATTCTTCTTAGAGCCAGCAATGCTGTTAACCAGTCCCTTGCCGAATTATCAACACACGTGCAAACACTAACAGTCCCAACTTCTTACATATTGTGCATATACTATGACCAACAGAAACGTGTGCACTTAAATGAATGCTTACAAGTTACTTAATTTGCTGAACTGGTGTCCATTACAATTTTATAACATGAGAATACAATTACAAAGATACAGAAAACATCATTAAAAACATAATAATACAGATAACATTTGTAGAAATACAGGCTTTACAAAAGAATAGAAATAAACATATACATCAGTGTTACAGGAATTATGACATAAGTAAATATATAAAATAATGAGAACAGTTTTCGAAACATTAATTTCACAAATGAGCATTGAAACAGAACAGAATTAATAATATCTAAACATCTTTACAAAGTAAATAACATATTATTAATGCAAATTATATTTGAGGACAACAGTATTCCGCATCATAGTGAATGTATCTGAGTATTAGAAAAATTCTACAACATAAATCGTATCAGATAAACACATAAAGACAGGAAGAACACAAATACACAAGGGTACACAAACATATAGCGGAATAACACAAGAGGAAAGGGCAGGGTTCGTTTTCAGTGTAATATTTGGTACTGCAGTCCAATTCGGAACTTCATTCCATAGATCTTTCCTCTTATTTCACCTTTTACTTTTTTTTATACCTTGTCAATGCATTTCTTCCAATTCATCACAAGTCATTCTCTTATATAGCCTACACCCTCTTAAGCCAACTTAAATCTACTGAGCTCAGATGCTAAACTAAGGGACGAGGCAATGCAGCAGCACAAAACAATTAACGCAAACAGCAATGACAAAAAATGCAAATTGGCAAAGCAAGCAGCAAAAAATATAAATTAGCATAGCAATTGCAATATTACAACTAATATAAGGCAATATGCAGCAAACAAGAAAAATAAATCAGTAGTAAAACTGGCTTAAC